>NW_028318029.1:2723789-3026433 GCF_062004578.1 Staurois parvus | reverse complement strand
GTAGGTGAAGTGAGCATAAAACCAGGAGGTAAAAAAAAAACGCTTTGTGATACAATTCCCAGCAAGCAGGAGAGCAGGGAAACCAAGGGCCATGGCTGTGGCCTAGATGGCTGCCTAATTCACCTAATGGTGGCGCCGGCCCTGCCCGCTGGCCTTCAGGTACTAAAGAGCCTGTCAGCACAAGCAAAGACAGAAAAGGTATCGGACTCCCCTAGTAGGCATGTGCCTTTGCACATGCATGCACAGGGGAATTTCTTGTGCACATGCAAAGACAGGGAAGGAATGGAATTCCCTGGCAGCAGTTTTTGTACATGCTCTGGAGACCCAAGCCTTGCTGCACATCTACACACATGAAGGGAGAGGGGAGAAAGTCTCACATAGGCAAGAAGTGCAAATAAAGCACTTTGGGGAATAAAATAATGTCCATTTGTAAAAAAGGGGTCGGGGATTGAGGGGGAGATGGGGCAGCACAGCATGACATTCAGGGTGAAGGTCTGCTTTAAGTCTACCATCAAACTGTATCCTGTATTGCCTGTATCATAAAACGAATGCTAATTTTGAAGCTAGTATTGAAAACCGTTGTCTCACTGCTCAGGGATTCACACCACGTCCAGGAGTTGGTCTATGCCAACCCCTAGAGCTGGATAAAAACCTTACTTTTAAATATTAAGTCAACCAGACAGGTGTGCCTCTTAACATAAAGAGCATTAAAAGTCATATTATATTTTTCAGATTCAAGGTATAGACTAGCACTATATACTGGCTAAGTTACCAAAAAATGGATATTGTATTGTGTTTTCGTGCACTATAAATAAAGTTTTTTTTGTATTCTTTCCTGAAATTTTGCATTTTAAAAATGGCTGGGCAAATATCTAGCAATATAATAAAAATTGCAACAAGCATCATTTTATTCTCCATGGTCTCTGCTTTCAAAAAAATAGATAAATGTTTGGGGGTTCTAAATAACTTTCTAGCAACAAATGCAGATTGTAACACTTATGTGAGAGATGTCAGAAGTGGCCCAGTTTAAGTCTGGGTTCACACTGATGCGGTGTAGAATTCGCACTGGTTTCTGTGCGAATTCTGCAGCAGTTTCTGTGCAAATTTCGCACCGCATCATAATCGCACCCAGTTCATATGAACCGCTGCAGGTGTGTATGTTAACAACACCCCAAAATCGGCAAAACACAGTGCAATGTGCAGAATCGGATCACATGGGTGTGAATACCCATGCAATCCAATTCTAATGTGGACATAAAAAAAAGGGGTCCTGCACCTTTCTGGTGCGGATGAGGTGCGATTTGAGCCATGCAAAATGTATGATTCAAATTGCATCGCACAGAATTTACATGTGATTTGCACAGGAATGCAGTGCGGTTCTGGTGGGAATCACATGTGATATGTCACACCGTAGAAGTGTGAACCCAGGCTTAAAGTGGTTAAAATAATCCATCCCTGACCTCTCTAGCTGCATATACTGTGAGGATCACAACAAAAAGACTCTGCGCAGGTTTCAGTCAGTTTCCAACAGCACAGAAACAGCTTCTGTGTTTTTACATTCGAGGGCTGGCAGATTGAAAAGGTTCTGCTTCCAAAGAAAGTGAAGGGGAACAGAGTTTTCAGTGCCTCTGCACACTAAAGCATGAACATACTAAAAGAAAAATAACAAAGGTTCTATTATCTCTGTTGTCAAATTTACAGGTGATGGCATCCCTGGGACTAAAATAAATAAGATATAAACATATCATTGGCATGTTGCATTTTGCTGTATGCTGCAGATATTTGGTAAGAGTCACAGGAACTAAAGTTTTCAGAAGTCTGTGCAATGCCGAGTGCTACGTTATGATCCCCAAGAAAAAAAAAAAAATTGAATGTTGCGTATAGAAAGACTGCTGCTGATTCCGAAAAGGCATTTTAAAATGATGTCAATGATGTGGAAGACCTCAAGTAGAGCTTGGCCTATGGGTTTCAATGTTGCATGCGAGACCGAACCCTAATGTCAAGTAAGACACATCTCCTACCTGTTCTTCAAGTGGGGGGAGGGGGTGGGCCAAGCTAGCATTTAGACCAAGATCTAACACTTGGTAAAATGTTGTCTGTGCGACTTCTACCAGCCTGTGTACAAAGGTTGCAGCATCACACACGCTTATGGAAGAGGCAGTTCTAAGGTTTCAGCAAATTACTACACTACACCCGTTTTCATGACCTAATTGTTAACCCATTGGCTTTGTGATGGTTAATAGTATGGTTTTTTACCCATGAGAGATTAAGACGTCTTAATGAGATTTTCACAAGCCAATAAGCCTAAACACGGCGATATGAATGAATAATGAGACGTAGGACTGTGTGTGTTAAATTGTGTACTGCGATGAACATTCTCTGTCTGTATCTGTTACTGTAACCTAGCAACTTTGGCAAGAAAGTGAAACCTATTGTCCTCCTTTAGCCCTGCTATTCCTGTGCCAAGTTCTTGTAAGCCATCCTTTTCTATTATTAAGAAGGTAGACTGCTGCATGACGACTGAAACAACTTTGTACTGCAACATTTCCAAAAAGAGAAGGAATGCTTGGCTATAGGAGCTATTCCCACCTTGATGCTTCAAATGAAGCAGACAATGAAAAAAGAATATGTTGAACTCTAGGCAGATATAAAATACACATATTAATACAATTCTGTAAGCATGAAACCATCCTAAAAATGCTTTTTTTTTTTTAACACTAATTTTAAATGCAAGCGGTTCAAGTACCTGGTATCAGCATGTGAGAGTGAAGCAGCACAGGGAGCCAATCCGTTCATATGCCGACCTGCCGCATGCTGATACGAAGAGAAAGAGTGACAGAGAGATGAGCTCACCACTGTACCACTTCTCCTTTCTTAGGCAAAAAGCTGGGATGGGGGACCAGGACAACCTGGACGAAAGTGGGAAATCTCTGGATTGAAGCTAAATGTTTCGGAAAAAGCTGGCTTTGTTATTTTGCCATTTCAACTGTTACTAAACCCAGGACCCTGCATTCACTATATCTGCTCTCCCACAGTACACACAACATGGAAATGCAATTATTTTAGTAAATATACACTGCTAAATACCTTTTTTCATCGGCAGTTAGAGCAGTCTTGTGACTTCTATCACTGTCTAGCAGAGCACTGGTTACAGCTTGGAGGAGTTTTCATTCTCCCGATTGTCCTATGAGGCTGCATAACCCCTGACCTTCTATCTGGACAGTGCTAATTGGCCCAGTGCTGATCACATGCACTCTTCCAAGAGGGAAAGAAAAAAAAAAAAACTCTAGCAATACACACAAAACTGAGCATGTGCTGCTTGCCCCCAAGGCTCTGTTCTATGAGCAGATGGATTGGAGACAGTAGAAGGGCGGATCAGAGAAGATAGGAAACATGCTTCTTACACAACGCACATGATTAACCCCTTAGGTTCTACACCGCGTTCCAAATTATTATGCAAATTCTATTTAAGTGTCACAAAGATTAAATATTTTGTTTTTCAGTTTAACTCATGGATAGCATTGTGTGTCAGGGCTCTTTTGATCACTGAAAACAATCTCGGACACCTGTGATAATTAGATTGGCCGGTGAGCCCAATTTAAGGAAAAACTACTAAAGGAGGGTGTTCCACATTATTAAGCAGAGCGCCATTTTCAAGCAATATGGGGAAGAAAAAGGATCTCTCTGCTGCCGAAAAAAATGAAATAGTTCAATGCCTTGAACGAGGTATGAAAACATTAGATATTTCACGAAAACTTAAGCGTGATCATCGCACTATTAAGAGATTTGTGGCTGATTCCGAGCACAGATGGGTTCATGCAGATAAAGGCACATTAAGGAAGATTTCTGCCAGATCCAGGCATCGGATCAAGAGAGCAGCTGCTAAAATACCATTACATAGCAGCAAACAGATATTTGAATCTGCTGGTGCCTCAGGAGTCCCACGGACATCAAGGTGTAGAGTCCTCCAGAGTCTTGCAACTGTGCATAAACCTTCTATTCGGCCACCACTAACCAATGCTCACAAACAAAAATGGCTGCATTGGGCAGAAAAATACATGAAGACTAATTTTCAAACAGTCCTGATCACTGATGAGTGCCGTGCAACCCTGGATGGTCCAGATGGATAGAGTAGTGGATGGTTGGTGGACAGCCACCCTGTTCCAACAAGGCTGCGACGTCAGCAAGGCAGTGGTGGAGTCATGTTTTGGGTCGGAATCATGGGAACAGAGTGGGTCGGCCCCTTTAGAGCCCTTGAAGGTGTAAAGATGACCTCTGTAAAGTATGTGGAGTTTATGACTGACCACTTTCTTCCCTGGTACAGAAGGAACAACTATGCTTTCCGTAATAAAATCATCTTCATGCATGACAATGCACCATCTCATGCTGCAAAGAATACCTCTGCATCAATGGCTGCTATTGGGATAAAAGGAGAGAAAGTCATGGTGTGGCCTCCATCCTCCCCTGACCTCAATCCTATTGAGAACCTTTGGAGCATCCTCAAGCAAAAGATCTATGAGGGTGGGAGGAAGTTTTCATCCAAACAGCAGCTCTGGGAGGCTATTCTGACATCTTACAAATTCAAGCAGAAACTGTCCAAAAACTCACAAGTTCAATGGATGCAAGACTTGTGAAGCTGCCATCGAATAAGGGGTCCTATGTTACAATGTAACGTGACCTGTTAAAATGTTTATAAAGTTAAAATGTTGTTAAAAGTTTGATTGAAATAGCATTTGATTTCAGTAAATATGCTGCAAACACAACAAATGACAATTTTCAGTTCTTTACATCCTATAAAGTGTTTTAAAACTTACTGTGCGTAATAATTTAGAACAGTGCAATGTAAGTGTTTTATTTTTTAAAAAAATACTGTTATTAGGAGGTTTGTTCAATAAAATGTGAATTGTACTCCTAATAGTTGATAACATGAGAATTATGCTGACTGTTATTTACATCAATTATTTAGGTAAATGAGAAAAATATCATTTGCATAATAATTTGGAACACGGTGTACAGTGAGTATAACAAGCATGCTTTACTGATACGGATTTTCCTGTTGTGGCTTTAGTAACACTTTAATAGGCTCCTTTTTTTTATCTTGGTATTATTGGCTGTTCTGTGTTACAGTCTAACTCCACTAACAAAAGTTGCTTAAGAATGCTCGCCAGCAGCTTTAAGAATAGTGGCTGCATTTCTTTCTTCATCTACTTGAATCTGCAGATTTACCAGCTCTGCAATCCAGTGCTGGCACACCAACAAAAAAATTAATGGAACCTCTGTACAAAAAAAAAAAAAAAAAAGGAAGAGCAGTGTGTTTTGCCTTTGGGTTAGGGAATGCATTCGATTTAAACGTGTTTCCGCATCTGCTACAGAGTGAACCTAGGCTTATACATCAACAATATTAGTGTTGCTCTATAGCCATTCTTGTGATATTAATTGGGAGTTTTGGCTCATTTATAGGGCACCCTCCCCATGCAAGAAAAGGACCTGGAAGCCCACCCCTTTTCTCCTCCCCCCACTTTTCCACCTAGGTTCTGCCATAGCTTGCTGAGTATTAAAAAGCCTTATCCCAGGAACAGAAAAAAATGGCTACCTAGCTGGAAGGAATGTCCGCTCGCAGCAGGACACCTAGTGAATATGGGACCCACAAATACAGACCCCCCCCCCCCCAAAAAAAAAAAAAATGTTTGCAGGGATTGCACCTAGGTAAGGAAGTCCTGCCACCAGTGCCACTGAGCCAGTGGAGAGGGTTGTCCAGTAGGGGAGGACCTGGAGAGTGCTTCCACATGTGCATCATGCATCCAGGGAATCATAAGCAGTGGCCTAAAACTGCTGATGACAACATTGCACCATGTTGTCAGACCAGCCCCCACTGAACACCACTGCAAGAGCATTGCGATGAGGGGGGGCATCCACGGTAAAGACACAGTAGCACTCCCCAGCATAGGCTGCACTGACACAGCCACCCTTCCACCCGCAGTATACCCCCGAACGGGCCTGTGAAACAAAGGGAACACAGTCTACAGAGTACAGCCACATAAAGGGACTTCTGCCCAAGGAGGTACTCCTCAATTTAGAGCCCAATCTTCATTTATCACAAAGGCATGCCCCAGAGGGTCTTAAGGGATATAACTCCCCTTTGATGATCATTGCCCTGCCCTGGACCTGTAAAGCACCCTGCCAGTGACACTATCAGATAGCAAGTACCCTGGTGAGAGCTACACACAAAATCCAGTGCTGACCACGAGCATTACAAACAGTTTCCAGTCTTCCAGCAGCGGGGTCAAAGTACTGTCTCCTCTGGGCTAGAGGATCATAGGTAGGCAATACAGATAATGCCATTCCCTTCCTCAGTGGGGTATATAGAACAGGCAGAAAAAACAAAAAAACATTAGGATAAAAACTATAAAAAGAAGCCTTTGGAGAGACTTACAGGCCCATCAATCATTTATAAACAGCAAAAAACGGAGAATGTACTGTGCTGGAAAGAGGTATGCCTGGGCAGGGAAGCCTGCTTTTTTTGGCCAGTGTCCATTCACCTGTAGGTGGCAACATAACCCAATCAGGATATCCATCCTTGAGTACGCACAAAAAGGTGATATCACTATTCACTTCTGTACTTTCAGCGTGCTATTTGGCAGCTCTGCAATATACTCATGGTGGCCTTGCTTAGTATTAACAGTAAACAGCCCTGAGCACACCATCAGACCATGTAATCCGATGTTGCAGAGGGGTGGGTCACTGATGTGACTTTGAAGGGAATGTATGAAGACACTAAAATGGACTCTATTGTAGAATGAAATCATTATCTGGAGTGCACGCATAGAGCAAGACTACAGAAAAAAAAAATTATTTGGCCAACACTATGTGAATATCATATTAAACCCAATATATGACCATTGGGATACACCTCAATTCCACCTTGTTGGAAAACAATTCTGGGGAGAGAATACTGCTGTGGCACCTGCCTGTCTTTCATGAGTTCTCTTCCCAAAGTAAACTGCCTAAACAACTGCCCATTCAGTTCCAGTACCTGAAAATACATTCAGCTGATGCAATAAATACCAAGATGGATTCCAGGGAATGTAGTATTTTAAAATACATTTTATTAAATGCATCATAGGATTCAATGTGCTTATATATAGCTGAAACGTCTATATATTTCTATAAGTGTATATACTTTTCACCATGATTATACATATTAAACAGCAAATGATATTTCAAATATACACAATGGTAAGCATCATAGCTAGCACACGACTCTTCCATTACAGTTCAGTCTGGCGCTCCTTGTGCTCAAAGCTGTACTAATCAAAACACGTTATAAAGGTGCAGGTTTAGCGCTGGTAGACAAGAGCTCCAGTCCCAGGATTGTCCTTTATTTTTTGCAGTAATGTTGATCATTTATGCAGCACCCTCAAAGAGCTTACAATCTAGGACCTCTAACTCACATTCATACATACACATACTAGGGCCAATTTAGACAGGAGCCAATTATCCTACCATCATGTCTTTGGAGTGTGGGAGAAAATCACAGTACCCGGAGGAAACTCACAGGGAGAACATGCAAACTCCATGCAGGTAGGGCAGAGATCTTGATTTGAACCGATGTCCCTACTGCTGCCAAGCGCAAGTGCTAACCACTTAGCCCGTTCCACTTTTCTATGTGCCACTGATTGACAGAAAATATACAAGGGAGCTAAACTTTATTTTTCCAGTGCAGACTATTTTAGCAGTGACGTGGTGAGAAAAGTGGTAATACACATGTGTAAAATTCTCCAAATGTGTGCTGGTTGCAGGCCGCCAAGAAATACCAGAGAAAAACACTTTCCCTGGTTTGTTAGTAGTCTCAACACCTTTTTTTGCTAAAACTAAAAAAAAAATAATAAATAAATAAAATACAAAAAGGAGGATTGAGAATGTTCATGCAGAAAAAGCATAAGGCTCGGAAATGCCTGCTTACAAATTAGTATGAACTCTATGAAGAAGTGTCCCTCCCCATAGTTTGCATGCAGAAAGTAAAGCCAAATATTTAGTCTGCTTTGCTAGGGAGCAGATGATTATCTGTAGATGCAAAACAAAACATAGAAGTTTAAACATAAAACAGGAGTGCCATACATAAAAGGCTCTAAACGTGGGTACTATGCGGGAATCCTGCCACACTTTAGTGACCCTCATTTTCATCACCATAACAAAACTTTCTATATAATTATGTCAAGCAGGGACAGGCAGGAAGAAAGCCAGAACAAGCAAAGAGGTCTGCAGGGTAACAAATAAATAAATGGCGATACCCTAATGCAGAACTGAATGGGCACCAGGAATGGTACTGTAAAACGAGAAGGAGAAAATGAGAACACGGTACAAGGCACAAACCAAACAAGTACACAGATGAAATTAGAATTTATCAAATACTATCTGCAATCATTTTCAACTACATTTCATCCTAGATGGTACAGGGCCTCCTCAATATAGGTTCACAAATACCTAACATGGGTTGGAGCAGAGCCCCTCCTGGTGATTTACTGCATATATCTGGGACTGCCCCATAATCCAAACAATCTGGGCCCAGATTTTACCAGTGATACACAAGCTCACAGACATAAACCTGAAAACAATCCAGCTTCCTGGCTGCTTCACCAAATCCACGTATATGAAACCTTTACTAATCCATCTTCTCGATGCAGCGAAGCTGTGCATTCCATGCAATTTGAAGCAACCCAATCCACCCACCATGGGCCAATGGTACTCCAGAGTAAATGGATAACGGAGGACCTGATTTCTTCTGTAAGCGAAGAAAGAAAAAACTTTTTCATAAGTACCTGGTTCTATTGGATGCAAGCCGCGGCTCCATGTGTAAATGGACACATGGAGCAGAGGGTGCCCCCATACAAAGCTGCTTACTGTGGGGGCACCCGACAGAAGGGAGGGGCCAGGAGCACCGGTGTGGGACCTGAGAAGAGAAGGATCAGGGCTGCTCTGTGCAAAACTACTGCACACAGCAGGAAAGTATAGACATGTTTGTTATTTTTAGAAGACAAAAAAAAATTAAGCCTTTAGTATCGCTTTAAAGAAAGCAGAGTTTTCCTTTAAATAAAGCTTAAAAACGTAACAAGCAAAACTATATAATACAAAAGATTACAGTGGATAAACTATACAACATGAAGAAGAATGCAACACCCACAGTTAAATAAAGCCTATTAAGCAAAGTTTATTGCATCAGTCACACTGCAAACATGAGAAAAGGATGTTTTCATTGGGTCACATTTTTATGGTGGCAGAGAAAAAACATTTATATTTAACACAGCTGTAAAATATCATCTGGATAATGTATGTACGCAGACGTCTGTACATAGAGTGTAATTATGAGTACAAATAATCACTCTTGGCATTCTACAGCATGTCACCACCTCCCTCTGCTTTACCCATGCATTACTGTCCTAACATTCTGCAGCAAAGGTTGAATAAAACACTCACAAACGAAGATGACTACTAAAGAACACTAACATGAAAAGCAAACTTTCATTTCTACAACACCACACACGCATGATGAACACACGGTTTTACTTTCCATGTTTACATTTAAAATTCATTTAAGTTCTCATGCACACGGGACGTTTTTACAGCTGCTGTTTTTGGCTTTTGACATTTTTTTTCTACAGCCAGTAAACTCCCCATCATGTTATCCTTTGTGTCCATGCACACAGACTGCAATCAATGGTTTTTGGCTGGGAAAAAAACCCCAGGACTAGAGGGTTTTTAGAGGAGTAGCTGTAAAAACGCAGTAAACCGCAAATGTGGAAAAACTCAGCTAAACGCTAATGCAAAAACGCTAAAATAAAAAAAAGCTGAAAACCTCACGTTTTTAACATGACTTTAGACAGCTAACGTTACCAGCGTTATCAAAATGTCCAGTGTGCATGAGGACTAAATGAAGACATGCACATACTTATGGCTTTATATTTGGTAATGATGCACCAATATCAACCGCCAAAAATTATCAGCCAAATATAGGGTTTTCTGAAGAAAAAAAAAAGGAAAGAAAAAAGGGTATTGATAATGATAATTGACTGCAAAGCAAAATCCCGTCCCAATGACTTCAATGCAAAATCCTGTCCTATTGACTGCAAAAACGCCTCTATTTAAGGTTTTTTAATTTTATATAGATTTACTTATTTTCTGTCCAATTTTTGTGTGCTGTATTCAATAAAAGTTATTTTATGTTACTTGATATTTTTTTAATTTCATATTGAAATTCATATTAAAAAGTCAAATATAATACAATATTTTTTTTAAAAGTGTCTATTTTGGTTTTCAGCCAAGTGCATCCTTTATTTTCAGTTTTGGTCCAGAATTTTCATTCTGGTGCACCACTAATGTCTGGAATTCTCAAGTAATACAAAAAGAGTTGGTTCTGGCCAGCTCAGTGGATTGCTTTAAAAAAGGCCTGGAATCTTTCCTAGATACACAGAATATAACTGGATACTAATATTTACAGGTAAAGTTGATCCAGGGAATATCCAATTGCCTCTCGGGGGATCAGGAAGGAATTTTTTTCTCAGCAGGAGCAAACTGGATCATGGTTTGCTGTTTTTTTGCCTTCCTCTGGATCAACTGTGGATATAGGATATCTTTTTTTTTTTTTTAATGGTTAAACTGGATGGACTTTTGTCTTTTTTCATCCAGACTATGTAACTATGTAATTGTTGTCAATACTATGCAATATTCTATGAAATGTGCAATCTCCCAAGAAAACACAGACTGTAATAAGAATTTGATAGAGGGTCTAAACCGGGAAGGCAACCAAACAGCCTCAGTCATCTGATGGGTGGATCATAATCCCACCCTGTGCAAGCGGTCAGCTTCTGACAAGATGTCGCACTTTAGATCAGAGGCTCAATAGCAGAGCAGAGGGAAAAGTCATATGACACAGCCAAGAAAAAGACATGGAAGGACTTCCCTCTCTCCAGTGACAGAGGCAGAGGACAAACAGGGTAGTTGAAGCTGGGCTGTCCTTTGACATTATCCTTGGTCTTTGAAGTCAAATGTGATGGAATGATACGCCTTCTGACAGGAAAGCGCATAGCACTGCAAAAGGGCTTTGGTGTGGCTGAGGTAGTGGAAGAGAGTTGTGGACATGAACTAAGTGACCTCTACTGACTAGAATCCAATGGTGTCACAACTTCATCCAAATAAAAGTGTGTTAGGCCTTGTTCACACCGGCTTCAGTCTGTGAAAAATGCTGCAAATGCTTTATAAGGGCTTGTTGTTTACACTGCTTTTATACAAACATTGTTGCAGCTTTTAGGGCTCAATCATGCTGCGGTTAGCGGGTAGTAAAACCCTGTGGCCAAGTAGCACTTTTACTGACGCTTTGCATTGCACTTGGTGATGTAAGGTTTGGATGCAGCTGCTCGGCCATGGAAACCCATTCCATGAAGCTCTCTCTACGCATGGTTGTTGTGCTAATCTGAAGGCCACATGAAGTTTGGAGGTCTTTAGTTATTGACTCTGCAGACAGTTGGTGACTTCTGCGCACTGTACACTTCAGCATGCACTGACCCCGCTCTGTCATTTTACGGAGCCTACCACTTCATGGCTGAGTTGCTGTTGTTCCCAGTTGCTTACACTTTGTTATAATACCACTAACAGTTGACTGTTGAATATTTAGTAAAAAGAAAATGTCACGGATGGACTTATTGCACAGGTGGCCACCTATCAGGGCTTGAATTCACTGAGCTCCTGAGAGCGACCCATTCTTTCACAAATATTTTTAGAAGCAGTCAGCATGCCTAGGTGCTTGATTTTATACACCTGAATCCATTGATTTGTATGGCTGGCCCAATACTTTTGGCAATATAGTTTATATAGATTTATTTATTTTCCAACCAGAGCTTAGTGTCACTTTAAATTTAAGCGCTTGCCTACAGGGCACTTTTGCCCCCTTCCTGCCCAGGCCAATTTCCAGCTCTCAGCGCTGTTGCACTTTGAGGGACAATTGTGCGGTCATGCAACACTGTACCCATATGAAATGTTAATAATTTTTTTGTGACAGAGCTTTATTTTGGTGGTATTTAATCATCTCTGGGTTTTTAATTTTTTCTTAAACCAAAAACCGCTGAAAATTTTGAAAAAAAAAAACAACACGTTTTTGCTTAGTTTTTGTTGTAAAATTTTGTAAATAAGTGATTTCTCTCCTTCACTGATGTGCACTAATGAGGCTGAAGTGATGGGCACTGAGGAGGCACTGTTAGGTGGCACTGATGGGCATTGACAGGCATCACTGATGGGCACTGTAAAGCAGCACTGATATATGGCACTGATAGGCGGCAATGACTGGCACTGATGAGTGACACTGAAAGGCAGCTCAGATGGGCACCGATGTGGCATTAATGTGCACTGGTAGGCACTGATATGTGGCATTGATGGGCACTGGCACGTGGCACTGTTCAGCACCGACAGCTGGCACTTCTGGGATCACAACGGATCATCAGGGCACACTGATCATCAGTGCCCTGATGATCTGTGTACATGTCCCCTCCGCGGAATGCTGATTACCGGCTCTCCTCTCCTCACGAGCTGTCAGCGTGACAGCTCTTGTGGAGAGAAATGCCGATACAAGGCATTTCCCTGTTTACATGTGATCAGCTGTGATTGGACACAGCTGATCACATGACCGAGCCGACATCTTCGGCTCTTTCCGTAGATAGGTGATCCGCTGTGTCCGAGGGACACAGAGCACCGCCGATCGCCGCGCGCTCCCTGAGCCACGCATGCGTGGTGAGACTGGGAGGACGTCATATGACGTCCTCCCAGAACGAGAGAACCACCTTGCGCCCGTCATTGGACAATATGGCGGGCGGGAGGTGGTTAAGTTGCTCCCCCGGCACCACCTTAAACCCTTACCTGAGCCTAATCTTGATCCAGCATTGAGGAGGGAGTGGTGGGAAATCGAGCCGTACTGTGCGTGTCTATAGATGCACGCAACCCAGCTCGGGATTGAGCCTGCACAAGTGTCCCCATAACAAGCAGCTTGCTATGGGGACGCTCAAAGAAAAGGAGGTGCCAAGATCACCGGCTGGGGACCACAGAAAAAGAGGTTCAGAGCCAGTCTCTCTAAAACCACTGCACAGGGCACTTAAGTAAAACAGGTTTGTTATTTTGGGGGAAAAAAAAAGCAGCTTTACAATCACTTGAACTCAAAAAGTGAAGCTGTGCTATCTTACATGGAATATACAGAAGTGTTAACTGTGCCCAAGCAACACATTTAAAAATGGATAGATAGAAGTTAACTTCACGGTATTCCTGTTTATTTCCTACAGACGCCTCATTTTTACTATACAGGATTTATATAACCAACAGTTTTCAGGTAGTACACTTATAATATAATTCAAGATGAGTGTTTGAAGTGCTCTGCTAATGGGCTTACAATATAAAGGTCCCATAGCTGTATATCTGTAGTATATCATCTAAGGCACTGCTGTCTCTGACTACAAGTCTCAGGGATTTGGAGTGATGGTTGATGATGTTTTTACCATGCTGCTCGCTGTTTTCATTGCTCACGAGGAAGCTCTACCTTAGGACCTGCATACAAGCCATCTCCCTGCTTCTGTTTCATTAATTCTGAGGATCCATGCATTCTGGATGTCTCCTGCTACTTCATTAATATTCCATATTAGTTATTAGACCACCAGCCAACTGTAGAACAGCACTGACATGAGGAAGAAAAAGCCTACTCATCTACCAAGGTGGCCAACTCCAAACGGAGACGCAGTGCATAAAAAGGCATGGTAAGTCAGTTAAAGGGAAAGATCAGCTTCAAGAAGCCTATAGGTAATACTGGTGTGCAGTTCTTTACCCTCTGCATTGCCTTTTTTGAGCACAGCTTCCACAGTTCAGATCTCTTTAAACAAACCTATGTACTATGACTGTGTTGAAATGTAGTTATAGCATACGGTGATATGGTGTAATACAGCAGTATGAATGTTTCTAGAGAAAGGGTCTCCAAACGTTTTAAACAAAGGGCCAGTTACAGTCTCCGACTTTAGGGGGGCTAGACCATGGCCCATGGGAATGGACACACTGTCTCAGGCTTGGTGGTCAGAATAAAAAAATGATACAGCGCCTATGGTCAGTAGAAGGACCGTTGGTGTCAGCAAGAGGGGAATAGCGCTCCAGTGTTGTCAGCGGGGGGGGGGGGTCGTAATAGCTCCCCACCGTTGGGTTCAGTGGGGGGGCGGTAGCACCCCAATGCTGGTGTCAGCGGAGGGAGGAATAGCACCCCACCGCTGGTATCAGTGGGAGGAATAGTGACTTGTATCAGTGGGAGGGGAACAAGGGAAGCAGAATAAAAGAAAGCAAAGGACTGCATCTGGCAGTGGTGTGTTTTCCATCTTGTGGAGTTTTCCCCTCACATCCATTTGTTCTCATTAATGGGGATATATATGCCAAAAAAACACCTGCATCAGTAAAATGCGTAAATGCCTCTCTCAGATTAATGTTACAGTCCATTTCTTCCTGTCTCAGAAACAACTGCTCTCCCCTTTCTTGCCCAGTTGTCACAGGGGCAGGAAAGTGAAGTGAAATCTCCCCCATGGGGTCAATGAAGAATCGACAGACATTTGTGGTCTTTCCAAGCATATACAAAAGTCAAAGAATAATAATACCAGGCATTAAACGGAGTGAATGAGATTTAAAAAACTCCAGACCAAAGGAAAAAAAAAAAAACAGCAGGGTGTTCAAAAGTAGGTATATTGCAACTTTAGTTTGCTAACTAGTTGAAAAAAATGCAAGAAATGGTAAGCAGACGCGTCCCACATTCTTTTACAGAACCAATCTCTATCTGAGCAAACTATTCTATAAAATCAATCTAGCCGAGAGCAATAAGGAAATACAAGATTCTTAGCATGCATGTCTTAACGTACTCCTTTACGGGCGTTTGTACAGGAGTTATTTGGGGAGATTACACAACAGTATGGATTACATGGTCCCTAGCAACAAAAAAGTGTTTAGTTTGTCAGGGAATGCCAGGCTGCAATAAACTGGTATGTACTGTTTATTTTTCCCTGATCTGTACTCTCTCAAGCTGGCAGATAACTTGAATATTTTTAAATACCTACATTATGATAGCATGTTAAAGTGGAACTAAACCCATCATTTTAACAATTTACTAAAATGGTTAAAATATAAAAATTTTTGGTATGAGAATGCAGTTGACATTAAAGGTGCCCGCAACATTTGGCCAAAAATATTATGGGGAAAAAAAAACACTTTATAATGCAATCTGAAATTTTTTTTCTATATTTTCACCTGCTGATCTGGCCAGTAACACATCTCTTGTGTTAAAGAGAAACCACTTTGGAGGAATGAGCACAGGGAGCACCTTTGGACAGTTGCATTGTCAGTCTGGGGGGAGAGAAGCGTTAGATGTCGATTTAAAAACGCTAACAAGTTGAAGCTGAACTCCAGCTCACACTTTATAAGCAATTAAAGCAAACTTTTTTTTCCTGTGGGTATAAAGCTTTTAAATAAATAAGGCTGACCATTCTAAGTATCCTTGCTAGTGTTAAATGGTTTGTCTCTCCTCTGTAACTGATGCATTCTGCTATGGAGCTTACTGGCTGGATCATCCAGGTGAAAATAGAAGAAAGAAAGCCCCACAAAAAAAGAAAAAAAAAAAAAAAGACAATTAAATGCAACTATCACATATAAAAATTGGTAAACTGCAAGATAACAAATGTTTGCTTTTGGACTTACTACCACTTTAAGCATTGTGTTCTGGATGGATGCTGGTCCATCAGTTATCGAGCATACAGGTGAAACTCGAAAAATTAGACTATCGTGCAAAAGTTCATTTATTTCAGTAATGCAACTTAAAAGGTGAAGCTAATATATGAGAGACTCATTACATGCAAAGCAAGGTAGTTCAAGCCGTGAATCGTCATAATTGTGATCATTATGGCTTACAGCTCATGAAAGCCCCAAATCCACAATCTCAGAAAATTTGAATATTACATGCAATCAATAAAACAAGGATTGTACATAGAACAATATCGGACCTCTGAAAAGTATAAGCATGCATATGTACTCAGTACTTGGATTGGGCCCCTTTTGCAACAATTACTGCCTCAATGCAGCGTGGCATGGAAGCTATCAGCCTGCGGCACTGCTGAGGTGTTATGGAAGACCAGGATGCTTCAATAGCGGCCTTCAGCTCTTCTGCATTGTTTGGGCTCATGTCTCATCTTTCTCTTGGCAATGCCCCATAGATTCTCTATGGGGTTCAAGTCAGGCCAGTTTGCTGGCCAATCAAGCACAGTAATCCCACGGTCATTGAACCAGGTTTTGGTGCTTTTGGCAGTGTGGGCAGGTGCCAAGTCCTGCTGGAAAATGAAGTCAGCATCCCCATAAAGCTCGTCTGCGGAAGGAAGCATGAAGTGCTCCAAAATCTCCTGGTAGACGGCTGCGTTGACCCTGGACTTAATGAAGCACAGTGGACCAACACCAGCAGATGACATGGCTCCCCAAATCAACACAGACTGTGGAAACTTCACATTGGACTTCAAGCACCTTGCAGTGTGTGCCTCTCCACTCTTCCTCCATACTCTGGGTCCTTGGTTTCCAAATGAGATGCAAAAGTTGCTCTCATCAGAAAAGAGGACTTTGGACCACTGAGCAACAGACCAGGTCTGTTTTTCTTTAGCCCAGGTAAGACGCTTCTGACGTTGTTTGTTGTTCAGGAGCGGCTTGACAAGAGGAATATGACATTTGAAGCCCATGTCCAGGATCCGTCTGTGTGTGGTGGCTCTTGATGCACTGACTCCAGCCCCAGTCCACTCCTTGTGAAAGTCCCCAACACTTTTGAATGGCCTTTTCCTGACAATCCTCTCCAGGCTGCGGTCATCCCTGCTGCTTGTGCACCTTTTTCTTCCACACTTTTCCTTTCCACATAACTTTCTATTAATGTGCTTTGATACAGCACTTTGGGAACATCCAACTTCTTTTGCAATTACCTTTTGAGGCTTTCCCTCCTTATGGAGGGTGTCAATGATGGTTTTCTGCACAACTGTCAGGTCAGCAATCTTTCCCATGATTGTGATTCCTACTGAACCAGACTGAGAGACCATTTAAAGGCTCTGGAACCCTTTGCAGGTGTTATGGCTTAATTAGCTGATTAGAGTGGGACACTTTGAGCCTAGAATATTGCTCCTTTTCAGAATATTCTAACTTTCTGAGATTGTAGATTTGGGGTTTTCATGAGCTGTAAGCCATAATCATCACAATTATGACAAATCACGACTTGAACTATCTTGCTTTGCATGTAATGAGTCTCATATATTAGTTTCACCTTTTAAGTTGCATTACTGAAATAAATGAACTTTTGCTTGATATTCTAATTTTTTGAGTTTCACCTGTATTAGAGGAAGAAGGGGAAGGCACAAGTTAACAAAACCTAAAATATGGTTGAGGTGGGTGGTGGAAGATCAGTTGGAGGGTCATTGGTTAATAGTCTGGTTTGATACCACTGAGTATATTGGAAACATTGTACTATAGATTGCTGCATATCAATAAAAAAAGGTTTGAATAAAAGATTCCCACACATAAAAAAATTTGAGATTCTGTTTCCTTGTGTAGGGAGGCTGCCACTCATTCCATCTAGAAAACACAAGACAGTTTATCTATGTTGTACAAGCAATGAGACAGTAGGGGAACAGGGGTAAATCCATTCATGCAGAATGGCTTTTCTTGCCACAAGAGATATGATGAAAATTTGTCTGTAGCTTCTAGAAATGTTGGCTCTGGGAATGTTCATCAGGTTTGGTCAATCGAAAATTTAGGACACTGAAGTTTGCCACCGTTTCACGAGTATGGGCAATTTTAATGCTTAGTACATTGAGTATCAATTTACTCAGCACAACCTCATCTTCAATATTTTACTTAAAAAAAAAAAAAAAAAAAAGGGTAATATATTGAATTGGTATACTCTAAAATTAAAGGCCAAGTTCACCTTTTAAAAATAAATGCACATATTCTGCAGTAAACAAAAACATACATTTAGAATTTCTTTCTATTGCAACCTGCAGAGTAGGCACCCACTGATTGTGGGTGCAATGTCAGGCTCCTGCACAGTATTCCTAACTTTGTGTCCATATCCCAGTATGAGCTGTTGCAAAGCTAGAGGAAAGAATTATGAGCGTGCCAGGTACTGCTCTTACAGCCCATTTAAAATGTAAGGTTTTTTTCATCCACAGATCTCTGTGAATGAATGCTGCGGTTGTGCGGGCGGAGCCATACATAGCAACGCTGTTTTCAAAAGTGTGGGGAGAAACCCTGCCCACTGTCAGAAAGGAGAGCTCTGGCGGTGGGAGGCATGTGTACAGGAGAACGTTACATTCTAAAAATGGAGGCAACATGTAACATACTCCTAAAGGTGAACTTATCCTTTAACTTTAGTTTATTTTTGTACTGAAATTTTTTGCTTGATAAAACACGAAAATCATGTGACAAAAAATTAGAACTGCCATTATTTTATTCTCCATATATAACATTGGGGGGGGGGGGGGTCTTAAATCTTCAGGACTAGAATTATTTTTTTAAATATATGTTCAAAAAGATGCAAAAAAGGCTCTGGTAGTGAGAGAGTTAATGAATAGAATCCATTCATTAAATCGTCAGGCTGCAATTGTAGGTGGCAGAGGGGTGTCTTATAGGGCCGATTACTAAAATGTTATGAGATTGCCGGTGATACCTTTGTTTTTTCCCCTTTCCAATATTTGGATTCTGGATTTGAATACTAGACCTGATTGTTACTCATGGATGTTTCTTGTACCCAGTCATTGCACTGAATCCTGCCTTTGTATCAGGAATTTTATATATATATATATATATATATATATATATATATATATATAAATAATTATGGGATTGCTATGAGACCTGCGTGGCTGATTGCTAGTGCAATGCTTTACAGGCTCCAGTAGCCAAAAATATTAAATGCACATTTTTTTACTTGCAAAAAAATGCGCATTTATTATTTTTGTGCAAAAAGTGAACTTTTCTTTTATGCCAGCAGCCACCAATGTTTGGTGGGGGGGACTCTATCAGTATATTAGGTAAAGCAGTACATGACCAAGCAGTTGTCAAACTATCACAGCGCCAATTCCTACTAAACGGTCCATAATTCAAGCCATTGGTGGCCTTGTAAGCATCACCAGTTCAAGAAAAGTCAAAGTAAAAATAACGTAAACATAGACTGATCCAGATAGAAAATTACTAGCCATCTTTGTTGTTTAGCATGGATGGGAAAATCAGGTCAAGACCAGCTAGCTTTTAGGCTGAATTCAAGCTGGAACACAGAGCTTAGAGTGATTCACTGCTCCGGCAGCTCTCCATTCCCGCCTGCAATAGGGGAGAATGTGGTGCGCAATTCAGCGCATCACACGGCTCCCTTTTATTTGTGCAAACTTTATTTGAACTGTACAAAACGTACACTTCATTCATGGCAATGTACAGCAGCGGGATTTTAGCTCAGCCATGAGTCACAGTGTAAATGGGACACATAGGAAACAAATGATTCCTGTGTGTCCCTGCAGTGAAAGGCATTTTATACTGCGTTAAAACATCTGTCACCGCAATATGTGTGAATTAGTCTTTATGGTACTTTACTTCTGTCCAGCCCAAACTACTGTGCACATTGCCTTGTAAAGCCAGACTGCAGACTCAAACACCATGAAAGAAATGAATGAAACATGGTGGCAGACAAATCTACTTACTTTTTGCAGGTATTAAATAATAATTGGAAACCAACCTAACACGTAATAGTTAAATCACCAGCATACTACACAATGCAAAGCAATGACAGGATATGAGGGATCATTCGACTCACCATATGACAAACTCCCTAACAAAGTGCACAGCAACAAGTACACACACATCCCTCCTGCTGTAATCCAAGTGTAGCTCCTTTGTAGTCACAAAAACGAATAACACATTTCCAGTTAACCTAGTCATCGAATGTCTAAATAAAGCACAAGGTTACTAGTGAACAGTGAGCTATTCAGGCATACCATTATCTGGACAACATTCACTTTAACGTACAGCATCTGCTATTTCCACAAATTAGGTTATCACTTTTCTTATTAAACCTATAGAAGGTTTTTTAATTTGTAAACCCCCTCAAGGATACATTATGGAAAAAGAAACAATGTGTACTAGATATTGACACGTATCATTTCTTTCATCCTCCTCAAAAGGTCGAAAAAAAAGGGAACAGAACGCATTATAGGGAATGTATAACTATATTAAATGCAAACCTAGGCGTGCAGAAAGAATGAAAGCAAAACACAAATACAATTACAAACTTGTTAAAAAAAAAAAAAAAAAATGCCTGGCAACTTCCAGTAATGGCTCACTATTACACTAACATCACTGGTGTGGGTACATCAGATCACTTACATTTGTGATATTTAAAGTCAGAATTTTTCACCTGTACAAGTGTACCTGTAAACTCAAATACTGGTGTGTACAGGTATATATCCACATGCAGTATATTCCATCAATACAGTCCTATGAGTAAAGTTACATATCAGCTGGCGCTCCCACATATGGATTGTAGAGACGTATTTCATGCTGTACACCCATACACCTGTGTTCATTTCCATGTACAGAAGGCCTAAAGTGCCACCCTTTTGAGACTCAATATGAGACCTCATACACACTGGGGCTTTTGTAAACGCTTTTCTCCTGGCAGGAGAATAGTATAGTCAAAAACACACCTAAGCTGCATTTTTGCAAACACACTTAGGCACGTCAAGAACTTAAGCATTGATTTTATTGACCAGAATGTTAAAGTGATTGCAAACCCTCACCTTTTAAAACAACCCATTCATTTCAAAATTAAAGGCAAACCATTTATGTATAGAGATAAAACATTATAAATACAGTTTTTTTCCCTTTAAGAAAAACGTGCTCACATTCCCCCTTTTCTTAGCTGCATAAGAGCTGGGGGAGGAGAGACAGCAGAACAGTAAACTTCCCAGTGAAAGACTGGGGAGGGGGGGGGGGTGTCAGCAGAGGTCTGGTCACTGGAGGAGAGAGGGATGGGTTTCCAACACAGCTAGAGAACTGACCACGCTGTGCTCTCTGGATTAGTGTGGTCAGTTTTTAATAGGAAAGCAGAGGGACTGACAGGAACACCAGGTATTTCACACAAAGGAAACAATACATATAGAACAGGATACTTCTCATTCAAGTACATGGTACAGCAGACACATATCAGGAATATAAAATGTTGGGTTTACATATGCTTTAAATTTATTCTCGTCTTTGAAAGGAAAAAATGTTCAAGCACTAAACATGCCTAGCATTTAGGGGTGTTTAGACTTGTTTACACACGTGTAGGTGCATCAAGCATTTTACAGCCAAAACGCTCCTCTTCTGAACGCACATGTGATGATTTTCTTTTTGCCTTTAAACTCCTGCAAACATCTATGTATGCATGCACACAGGTTAACTTGAGGAGTATTTAGAGACATAATAATAATAATAATAATAAAAAAAAAAGTCAAACCCTGTAAAAAGGCATTTGTAAGCTCAAGTGTGCATGAAGCCTTAAAAAGTAGAAACAATGAACTTTGTAAATTACATGATATTGCAGAAATCTACTGTAACCAAACAAATGTTTTCTGATCTTGTTCATTTCAACATGGGACTGTCTTTAGAATATTCCCATAACAACACAGTGCCAGCAAACCTATGTATCAACAGAACCTCCATAGCAACAAGCAGTAAGCTCCAATCCTTCCAGAGACAGTGCACATGTATGTGTATATATATATATATATATATATATATATATATATATATATTTTATTATTATACAGTGTTTATATAGCGCCAAAAAGTATGCTCAGTGCTGTACAATATAGTGGGGGACAGTACATGAGACAATACAGTAACAAAACAATATAGGAGGGGTTCGAGGGCCCTGCTCTTTCGAGCTTACAATAATATTATATGTAGTTAGTGTGTTCACAGCACATTTCCAAAGAAGTAGAAATTAAGGTAAGGATTACACATGGTGCAAATCACACTGTGCTGGGACCTGTGTTTAGGTACATTCAGTGTAGCTACATTTAAAGAAAACACACAGGAACAGCTCATCTGGAAAACATAAATCTCAACTCCGGGCCAAAAAAAAAAAAAAAAATACAAAAACACTTACCTCTGGTTCACATATATGCAGCCGTGTGGGCCGCATTTTGCATAGGCACGAGAGCCCATTCATTTGAATGGACTCCCGTGCCCCGTGACACGCAGCGAAGAAGTCCCTGCACTTCTGAAAACGCAGCCCCCACGTGAACCTCGGTTCCCAGTAGGGTTGTGTTTTCCAGTGCAGGCGGCGTGGCATTAGAACTAATGGCACCCGCCCGTCCGCATTTCTCTGTGCGGCTGCACGGATTTTCGTGCAGATCCACAGCGGCACCACCCTGCACATATGTGAACCAAGCCTAACAGTGGAGAACCCCCACACTGTATTGGCAAATGCTTGTTAAAGGACAAGTTCACCTTTCGTAACATTTTCCACCCATGTTCAGGGTGTAACATGTTACAAACTGACCCCCCATTTTGACAATTCCACATGCCCGGCGGCATCACTCACAAACAGTATTCTGTGAAAGGGAAAACTACACGTTCTGACAGCCTTATGCGGCGGTCAGCTTGTGGTTCTCATTGAACTACCACGGCACTGTGAGAACTGTGGTAGTTCATGGATTCTTCCTACCATTTTATCTGCTTGTCCACACGGGATGTACTGGAACACAGATTCACTACTGACAGTCTGCAGGAGACATGCATGGCACCAGCGATCAGCTGATCACTGGTGCAATGCTTTAGAGGCTCCAGAAACAAAAATAATAAATGCACGTTTTAACCTGCAAAAAAATGTGCATTTACTATCTTTTGTTCAAAGGTGAACTTATCCTTTCAGCCTAAGGGATAGAACGAGAGACTGCATTAATTTCCTGACTCGCCAACTCCAGTGCTGCTCTCTTCTCTCCAAAGCTCTGGTCATAGCACTGGAGGGACCCTGCTGGAGTCAGGGAGGGAATCAGGTAAGTATTTACACCTTATTCATACAACCCTCGATATAGCAAGCATTTAATCCAAGCAGTAATGGGGGGGGGGGGGGGAAAGCTACTGCACAGGTGGTTTTTTTTAAAGACTTTAAAATGTCTCACTGTCATTTCAGGGAAGAAAAGCATGTTTTACCTCCTTGATCCTCTGCTTTTGAAGGCTACTCTGTGCAGCGAGATGGGTCCCTGCAGCCTCTTCTCCCCTATGTCCTGGTGGTGAAATGCCCCTGATGTCATAAAGACTAATGCAGAGCCCATAACACTGCACTGGATGTGAGGACACAGACAGTACACTGCCGAAACACAGGGGAGCATGGTCTGCCAGGAAATTGGCTTGATAAAACTGCTTTTCCTGTCCCCTAGACCTATAACTAAAAGGCAAAAGTTTTTCCCCATTTTGGATAGAATGGGGGGGTTAGAACATCTGATTCACCCTCTCCGTGTGTCCTGTTTGCCATTATCAGTTAAAGTAAAAGAACAATAATCAATATCTTCCAATGGGGACACAAGTTCTGGTGACAACCAGGGATTCCTCCACTTAGGAGGGATTTCCTCACTTCCTGTTTTGTCTATGGCACAGGAAAAGTGGGCAAATCTCCTCATTGGAAAATTGGATGTAAAAAAAAAAAATGATAGGGGTTATAACCCTCCCTTGCTCTATCAAAGTGAAAATAAAAATGTACCTTTAGTTCTACTTTAACCCTTGCAGCGGTTGCAGTGCAGGGGCAGAGAGGGTTTTTACTTTTCCTAGAGTTGGGATTTAACAAGTATTTAACCCTTGCATTGGGGGATGCCACTGCCAGGGTATTCTTTGATGTGCGAAGACTTGGGTATTGAAAGAGAAATATAGGAATTAAAAAAACATTCATACTCCCTTAGATGGCTGCAGCATCAATCTAATGCTGCATCTGTCCTCTGCCGCCTCTATGACAGAGAACTAAGCAACCATAGACTATTGATTGCTCAGTTCTCAGTCTTAAGTCTGTAGAGAGCTGGTGACTATCAGTCACAGCTCCCTGCTCTGTCCCTCCAGCTCTTACTAGGGGGCAGGTTGTGGAGAGGGCGGGAGCTGCTCGCTGAGAGGCTGAGCCATTCAGCCATCTGGGTGGATCCTGGCATTATTGTCAGGATCCTGCAGAGTCTGGATTGGCTGAGTGGCATAAGCCAACAGAACATTTTAGTCCACTGTCAGCTTAATTTAGGTCACAGGAATGCATAAATACATGCAGTCCTATGACCCATAGAAGTATGGCTAAAAAAACCTTTGTCCATACTTCTCCTTTAGAGCCAATTCACACCTTAGAAACGCAGTCCAGATGAGTTTCTGCATGCATGTTTTTGATGAGTTTTTATGTGTTCCAGTGCGTTTTTGATGTGTTCCAGTGCATTTTGCACCCTTTTTCTTCACCCTAAACAAAGATGTGTGTTCCTGAAAATGCAGCATGTTCTAGTTTTTTTCTGGACCTGGAACTAACCGCACTGCTGTGAACTAAGCCATTGGAACCCATATAACCTACTAACCATGTGTTTTTGATGCAGAAAAAAAAAAAAAAAAAACACACACACACTGAACTGCATGTGGTGTGAACTGACCCTTAACATATCAAACATGCTAGGCCAGTGGGAAAGTAGCCGAACGTTGGACATACAGGCTTTAACCTCTTAATGCCGGCCGCATGCATATATACACAGCCCTCTGAAAACTACCTACTGTGCTGAGAGCGCGCACCCTGCACAGCAGTGATCAGTAAGCTCCCGATGCGCATCTGCGATCAGGATCTTTCCAATCATGTGACCACTGTGACAGCCAATCACATAGGTCAAATGACTTGAATCCCTGCCACCACCTCCAGGATTTTAGAACCCTTAAAAGGTCCAGCACCGAAGGGTTAATTACATTTTCGGATCAATGTGTGATTCAATAAAAATGTTGGATTCGGGGAATAATTAAAAAGCCATAACTGTCCCTTCCTATTAATTTGGATCAGATTCAATAAAACCGAGTTGACTGGCCAAGAAGGAGACCCTTTGGTCAGGAATCCAACCATGTTTCGACCAATCGCCATCACACAGTGAAAACAATTGATCATTTATGATCATATCTTCCAATTATCAATCTAAATCCACTTCCCCATGTGCAGCATATTGATCAAATGGGTGATCGACCCAAGTGAACTGGAAAAGAAATGGATCAATGATCGAGGCGTGTAAGGCCACCCTCAGGATGATGCCACGGAAACGATTCCAGGAATTTGTGGAAGTCGCCAGCGGTGGGATCACTATGGAGGGGGTCTGCCTGTCCGTATGGAATGGTTCCCAGTAGTGCCCGGCTGGAGACACCTCGTTGCGTGTGGCGATTCCAGGAATTTGTGGAAGTCGCCAGCGGTGGGATCACTATGGAGGGGGTCTGCCTGTCCGGATGGAATGGCTCCCAGTAGTGCCCGGCTGGCGACACCTCGCTGCGTCTGGCGATTCCAGGAATTTGTGCAAGTCGCCAGCAGTGGGATCACTATGGAGGGGGTCTGCCTGTCCGTATGGAATGGCTCCCAGTAGTGCCCGGCTGGCGACACCTCGCTGCGTCTGGCGATTCCAGGAATTTGTGGAAGTCACCAGCGGTGGGATCACTATGGAGGGGGTCTGCCTGTCCGTATGGAATGGTTCCCAGTAGTGCCCGGCTGGCGATTCCAGGAATTTGTGGAAGTCGCCAGCGGTGGGATCACTATGGAGGGGGTCTGCCTGTCCGTATGGAATGGTTCCCAGTAGTGCCCAGCTGGCGATTCCAGGAATTTGTGGAAGTCGCCAGCGGTGGGATCACTATGGAGGGGGTATGCCTGGCTCCCAGTAGTGCCCGGCTGGCGACACCTCGCTGCGTCTGGCGATTCCAGGAATTTGTGGAAGTCACCAGCGGTGGGATCACTATGGAGGGGGTCTGCCTGTCCGTATGGAATGGTTCCCAGTAGTGCCCGGCTGGCGATTCCAGGAATTTGTGGAAGTCGCCAGCGGTGGGATCACTATGGAGGGGGTATGCCTGGCTCCCAGTAGTGCCCGGCTGGCGACACCTCGCTGCGTCTGGCGATTCCAGGAAATTGTGGAAGTGGCCAGCGGTGGGATCACTATGGAGGGGGTCTTCCTGGCTCCCAGTAGTGCCCGGCTGGCGACACTTCGCTGCGTTTGGCGATTCCAGGACAGATAATGAAGGCGACATGCAGAAAGTTGTGTGGGTCTTAGTATGGAGGAAGTCCCCAGACTTCGGGGGTGACAGTCACTGTTGGCAGTGTCCCCCCTTCTAGTGGCCATGTGGTCACCTCTCCCCCTCACACACACCACGTGACCCCGGCCAGCTCCCGGACCAGCCCCCACCTGCCACCTCTTACCAGGAGGACGGAGCCTCGGACCACCTCGGACACACTCTGCCGGAGCTCCGCCGCGGTGCCGGGCTTGCTGAGCGCTCGGGTGAACTTGCGAGTCTCCGGGTGGGCTGAGTGATGTGAAGACATATCGGCGCAACCACCATGTACAGGGGGCCAGGAGTGTGCGTGCGGGGAGGACTCCCTCCCTCCTGATCCGGACTGTTCATCCGCCACCACCTGCGCCGCTCATGCCGGGAGCCCAGGGCTCTCCTCCTCTACACACAGCCAGGCGCGCGCCGCCGGCCCACACGGAATTCCCGGGGAACGTTCGGATGACGCTCGTTCCCGCTGGGCTTGCACCGCACGGGGCCGCGCATCGCTCTGTGTCAAAATTCTCTTCCCAAGGGGCGTGGTTCGGGAGCGCGCGCCGCTGACAAGCGCATACTGGAGCTGCCTGCTTGACGTCTCACTTGTTGTGATGACGAAATGGGCAGCTGGGCGAAGCCCCGACCGCCATGTTTATTAAGGGCTGGGGCTGAAATTGCACGTGTATGAAGTGCTGCTAACCAGCGAAGTCGAGCGCGGTGCTGGTAAGGGAAGAGCATGGGCGTAGTTACCCGGTGTTTTCACAGGCTGATTATTTTGCTGTATGAGGGCTAGAGGATGGGGCCCACCCCCATCCGGCCCTGTGCTGTGGAGCCAGCCCCTGTGCTCTGGGGCCCGCCTTTATCCGGCCCTGTGCTGTGGGGCCCGCCCCCAGTCAGCCCTGTGCCGTGCTCACACCATGACGTCATGCCTATGGAGGGAGGGCACAGCTGGGAGTCCTCACCTCACACTACTGGAAGCCAGACAGAAGGTGGCTCCAGCAACAGCTCAGTGGTGTGTGGCAATGGCTGGATATCAGCTAAAAATTAGACAAAGTGCACGACTTTAAGTGGAACATCACTCTCAATCAACATCGACTATTTGTACCCACTTCCCTGCCGGGCACTTTCACCCCCTTCCTGCCCAGGCCAATTTTCAGCTTTCAGCACTCTCAGAGCTAGTTCACACTAGATGCAGTTCAGTGCGCTTTTTTCTGCATCAAAAATGCATGCACAGTGTTTTACATGTGTACCATTGGCCCTGGTTCACACCAGTGTGGTCTGCTCCAGTCAGTTCCTGGTGTAGAAAAAAAAGAACGTTGCATTTTTTCTGTACAGAACTGTACTGGAACACAGCAAACTGCACCGGAACGGAGTGTGGTGTAAACTGTATGCAAAAACATATCCAGCGTGCATTTTTGTAGTGTGACACTTTAACCACTTGCCCTGAGGATTTACCCCCCATCCTGACCAGGCCAGTTTTTTCGTTACAGTGCCGTATTAGTTTAACTGCCTCCCACTCGTAATATAAGGCAATGACGGGCGCAGGGCGGTTCTCTTGTTCTGGGAGGACATCATATGATGTCCTCCCACTCTAACCTCATGTACGCAGCTCTGGGGGGGCGCTGTCCCCCTGGGATACAGTGGATCACCAATCAACGGAAAGAGCCAAATACGTCGGCTCTGTCATGTGATCAGCTGTGTCCAATCACGGCTGTTTGCATATAAATAAGGAAATGTCGGTTATCGGCATTCCTCTCAGCTGACATGTACACAGATTATCAGGGTACTGATGACCAGTGTACCGTGATGCTCAGTGTAGCCCCATCAGTGCCACCTGTCAGTGCTCATCAATGTCACCTCCCCGTGCCCATCAATGCCACATATCGGTGCCTACCAGTGCACATCAATGCCACATATCAGTGCCGTTTCAGTGCCACCTATCAATGCCAGTCAGTGCTGCCTATCAGTGCCATATGAGTGCTGCCTTTCAGTACCCATCAGTGATGCCTGTCAATGCCTATCAGTGCCACTTACCAGTGCCTCCTCATCAGTGCCGCCTATCAGTGCCCATGAGTGCAGCCTATCAGTGCCCATCACTGCAGCCTCATTAGCGCACATCAGTGAAGAAGGAAAATCATCTATTTACAACATTTTATAACAGAAACTAAGAAAAAACTTTTTTTTTCAAATATTCTGTTGTTTTTGGTTTGTTTAGCAAAAAATAAAAAACCCGGAGGTGATTAAATACCACCAAAAGAAAGCTCTATCTGTCTAAAAAAAAATTATAAAAATTTCATATGGGTACAGTGTTGCATGACCGCGCAATTGTCATTCAAAGTGTGACAGCGCTGAAAGCTGGAAATTGGCCTGGGCAGGAAGGGGGTATAAGTGCCCTGTAGGCTAGTGGTTAACTGACAATTGCATGGTCATTCAACGCTGTACCCAAATTAATTTTGCGTCCTTTTCCTATAAATAGAGCTTTCTTTTGGTGGTATTTGATCAACTGTGTTTTTTATTTTTTGCGCTATAAAAAACCCGGCAATTTGAGAAAATAAAACAAATATTGTTGACTTCTTGCTATTAAACATGTCCAGTAAAAAATTTTAAAAATCAAATTTCATCATAAATTTGGCCAAAATGTATTCTGCTACATGTCTTTGCTAAAACAAAATCCTAATATGTGTAACTTAATTGTTTTACGTGAAATTTATAGCATTTACAAATGGCAGTATATACAGTCAGGTCCATAAATATTGGGACATTGACACATTCTAACATTTGTGGCTCTATACACCACCACAATGGATTTGAAATGAAACAAACAAGATGTGCTTTAACTGCAAACTGTCAGCTTTAATTTGAGGGTATTTACATCCAAATCAGGTGAACGGTGTAGGAATTACAACAGTTTGCATATGTGCCTCCCACTTGTTAAGGGACCAAAAGTAATGGGACAATTGGCTTCTCAGCTGTTCCATGGCCAGGTGTGTGTTATTCCCTCATTATCCCAATTACAATGAGCAGATAAAAGGTCCAGAGTTCATTTCAAGTGTTCTATTTGCATTTGGAATCTGATGCTGTCAATTCTCAAGATGAGATCCAAAGAGCTGTCACTATCAGTGAAGCAAGCCATCATTAGGCTGAAAAAACAAAACAAACCCATCAGAGAGATAGCAAAAACATTAGGCGTGGCCAAAACAACTGTTTGGAACATTCTTAAAAAGAAGGAACGCACCAGTGAGTTCAGCAACACCAAAAGACCCGGAAGACCACGGAAAACAACTGTGGTGGATGACCGAAGAATTCTTTCCCTGGTGAAGAAAACACCCTTCACAACAGTTGGTCAGATCAAGAACACTCTCCAGGAGGTAGGTGTATGTGTGTCAAAGTCAACAATCAAGAGAAGACTTCACCAGAGTGAATACAGAAGGTTCACCACAAGATGGAAACCATTGGTGAGCCTCAAAAACAGGAAGGCCAGATTAGAGTTTGCCAAACAACATCTAAAAAAGCCTTCACACTTCTGGAACAACATCCTATGGACAGATGAGACCGAGATCAACTTGTACCAGAGTGATGGGAAGAGAAGAGTATGGAGAAAGAAAGGAACTGCTCATGATCCTAAGCATACCACCTCATCAGTGAAGCATGGTGGTGGTAGTGTCATGGCGTGGGCATGTATGGCTGCCAATGGAACTGGTTCTCTTGTATTTTTTGATGATGTGACTGCTGACAAAAGCAGCAGGATGAATTCTGAAGTGTTTCGGGAATATTATCTGCTCATATTCAGCCAAATGCTTCACAACTCATTGGACGCCGCTTCACAGTGCAGATGTACAATGACCCAAAGCATACTGCAAAAGCAACCAAAGAGTTTTTTAAGGGAAAGAAGTGGAATGTTATGCAATGGCCAAGTCAATCACCTGACCTGAATCCGATTGAGCATGCATTTCACTTGCTGAAGACAAAACTGAAGGGAAAATGCCCCAAGAACAAGCAGGAACTGAAGACAGTTGCAGTAGAGGCCTGGCAGAGTATCACCAGGGATGAAACCCAACGTCTGGTGATGTCTATGCGTTCCACACTTCAGGCTGTAATTGACTGCAAAGGATTTGCAACCAAGTATTAAAAAGTGAAAGTTTGATTTATGATTATTATTCTGTCCCATTACTTTTGGTCCCTTAACAAGTGGGAGGCACATATGCAAACTGTTTTAATTCCTACACCGTTCACCTGATTTGGATGTAAATACCCTCAAATTAAAGCTGACAGTTTGCAGTTAAAGCACATCTTGTTTGTTTCATTTCAAATCCATTGTGGTGGTGTATAGAGCCAAAAATGTTAGAATTGTGTCCATGTCCCAATATTTATGGATCTGACTGTATACTGGGATTTTTTTTTTTTTCATTTTTACTAGTAATGGCGGCGATCAGCGACTTATAGCGTGACTGCGGTGAGCATTCTGACACTGGGGGGGAACTGACGACTTGGTGTCACTGACATCCCCAGTTACACCAATACAGTGATCAGTGCTAATAAAAAGCACTGATACTGTACTAATGACACTGGGCAGGAAGGGGTTAACATGTGGGGCAATCAAAGGGTTAACTGTGTGCTGTTTTACACTGCGTGCTGTGTTGGTACTTCATTGTAAGCACAATGCTATGAATGGCTGTTCTCCTCCCCATCGGAGATGCTCGGCAATCACCGGCCGGGACCCGGTGATTGACAGCCAAAGCCACGAATGTCGGCGCGGGTAGGACGCGCATGCGCCCCCTGCCCAGAGCTTCAAAATCACGTATACTGTATATACGTGTTTTGCGCACCTGTGCCGCCCCATAAGCAGTACTTCTGCTATTGGGTGGAGGGGAAGCAGTTACATGACGATTGCACAGTCATGCAACATTGTACCCAAATTGTTTATAATTTTTTTTCACACAAATAGAGCTTTCTTTTGGTAGTATTTAATCACCACTGGGTTTTTGTTTATTTTTGTCATTATAAATGAAAAAAGAACAAAAATTTTGAAAAGCAAAAAAAAAGGTTTTCTTTGTTTCTATTATAAAATTTTACAAACAGGTAATTTTTCTTCTTGAATGATAAGGCTGCACTGATAGGCAGCAATGACGGGCACTGATGAGGCAGCACTGGTGGGCAGTGATGAGGAGACACTGATTATGCTGCACTGATGGGTACTGATAGGTAGCAATGATGGGCACTGATAGGCAGCGCTGATGGACACTAACTGGCAGCACTGATGAGCTGTGATTGGCCTTTTTTACCATGTCATGTGATCAGCTGTGTCCAAATGACACCACAATCACAGACAGTGACGGGTGCGCGTCACTGGACGACGGAGCTGTAGCTTCGGCTTTAGCGTGGTAAATAGGTGGTGCTATTATTAGTAAAAGGATAGGAAAGTATACCATATTGTTTTAAACTTTTTTTTTTTAATTTCTTCAGTTACTTCCTGGTTTCCATGCCAAGGCAAATGATGTCATACATGCCAGGAGTCTTCAAAAGGGGAGGGAGGGCTCTCAGCTCAGCCAATGCCTGAGCTAAGGGTAGATTGATTCCAGGAAGTAAATGCTACATGAAAATGTCAGTAATCTTGTTACACATTTGTCTTTTTTCAAAGATCCCCCCACCCAACTGGAATTCAGTCGTTAAAATGGTTAGGTTAGCCATACACATATAATATATAAAATCACTTCTGTGCACAACCCCTGGTCGACTTGGAGAAATATGGATTGCCAAAAAGAAATATACCGTGATCATTCCCACTTTTTCATTTGTAAAGGGGCCCAATCAGTTGTGTACACTCTTGTGTGTTATGTTAATGCATGTTGTGCGACATGTTAACATGTGCTCTATTAAATGGGCTGTGTTGAATAGCCTGCAATGCACAAGAATAGATCGAAAACAGACATGCAGCATTCTACCAAAACACATCACAACAAATGCTAGTGTGTTACTGTGCTTTGTGATACACTACATCAGTGCTACTATGCATTAGTGCATTGGGGTGGCATTCAGAATGAAACTGGGTGTCACTCAACCAGGAAGAGAATCAAAGCTAGATTAACCCCTTGACACCGACCATACGCAAATATGTGGCCTCTCGACGGCTGGGCCTTGACGCTGAGCGGCCGCATATTTGCATACCATTTGAAAACACATATGTGCTGAGAGCACACGCCCTGCGCGCTCCCAGCACGTGTTGGTGTCTCACGGAAAGGTGCTGATCTCCCCTTGTGATCGGGACCTTTTCTGATCATGTGACTGCCATGACAGTGAATCACGGCAGACAAATGACCCTAAAATGCCAGCATGAAGAGGTTAAAGAGCAGTGTGCCTGCAGGTACAGCCAGTACCAGATTAAACTCTGTCGGGGCCCATAGGCAGTTGAAACCTTAGGGCCACCTTGCAGGTTTCTCATATGTATGCTCTAGTGGGATAGCTTTGAATTAAGTAGTGAGCACATCGGCTGCTACCTGGAGATGACCATCACTACTGTACATTAAACGTATGTAGGATGCATCAACATTTTTTATAAGCTGGCAGATGAAAGAAGATGAGGGACAAACTGGAATGTGAACCTGATGTCTATGGTGTGTGTACTTAAAGTTGTTATTGGGTACATTCAAATAATACAGTATTTTCTCTATAGCCCCTTTCATACAGGCGTTCTGTATGTCCGTTTTTCATCTATCCGTTTATGGATGAAAAACGGACACCCATGTATTTCTATGGACTAATGGATGTAAACAGATAACCATCTGTTCACATCCATTAATGTCCGCATCTGTTAACATCCGTTTTTTTTGAACAAAAGAAAACCCTATTTTTCTTCCAAGAATAAAACGAAACAGGCGAAAAACAGACAAAAACGGATGTAAACGGACAAAAACAGATGTAAACTGATGAAAAACGTATATAAACGGAGAGAAAACAGATGAAAATGGATTTAAACGGATGAAAAGCTGATGTAAACTGATCCGTTTTTTTTTTTTTTTAAATGTGACTGAACTGATGAAAAAAACGTAACGAGGCCTATAGAATCTTTAACCACTAGCCTACAGGGCACTTATACCCCCTTCCTGCCCAGGCCAATTTCCAGCTTTCAGCACTGTTGCACTTTGAATGACAATTGCGTAGTCATACAACATTGTACCCATATGAAATTTTTATAATTTTTTTGTGACAGATAGAGCTTTATTTTGGTGGTATTTAAACACCTCTGGGTTTTTTATTTTTTCTTAAACAAACCAAAAACCACAGAAAATTTTGAAAAAAAAGTTTTTTCTTAGTTTTTGTTATAAAATTTTGTAAATAAGTGATTTGTTTCCTTCAATGATGTGCGCTAATGAGGCTGCACTGATGGACACTGATAGGTGGCACTGATGAGGAGGCACTGGTAGGTGGCACTGATGGGCATTGACAGGCATCACTTATGGGCACTGAAAGGCAGCACTGATACATGGCACTGATAGGCAGCACTGACTGGCACTGGTAGGGGGCACTGACTGGCACTGTTAGGCAGCACTTACAGGCACTGATAGGTGGCACTGATTGGCATTGATAGGTGGCACTGATTGGCATTGATAGGTGGCACTGACTGCCACTGATGGATGACACTGAAAGGCAGCTCAGATGGGCACTGATATGTGGCATTGATGTGCACTGGTAGGCACTGATATGTGGAACTGATGGGCACTGGCACAAGGCACTGATGAGCACTGACATAAGGCACTGATGGACACTGACAGGTGGCACTGCTGGGGCTACACTGATCATCAGTGCACACTGATGATCAGTGTACATGTCCCCTCCACGGAAAGCCGATTACCGGCTCTCCTCTCGAGCTGTCAGCGTGACAGCTCGAGAGGAGAGAAATGCCGATAACCGGCATTTCCCTGTTTACATGTGATCAGCTATGATTGGACACAGCTGATCACATGACCAAGCCGACATCTTCGGCTCTTTCTGTGATCGGTGATCCACTGTGTCCAAGGGACACAGCGCACCGCTGATCGCTGCGCCGCACGCTCCCTGAGCCGCGCATGCGCACTGAGAATGGGAGGATGTCATAAGACGTCCTCCCAGAACAAGAGAACCACCTTGCGCCTGTCATAATACTATATGGTAGGTGGGAGGTGGCAAAGTGCTTATAAACCCAGGATGCAGACTGCATTCACTGTATCTGGTCTCCCACAGTACACAGAACATGGAAATGCAATTATTTTAGTAAATATAAACTGCTAAATACCTTTTCTCATCAGCAGTATATAGCAGTCTTGTGACTTCCAGTGTTTGGCTGAGCACTGGTTAAAGCTTGTAGTTTTCATTCTCCTCTGACTGTCCTGTGAGGCTGCATGAACCCTGACCGTATGTCTGCACAGCACTGATTGGCCCTGTGCTGATCACATGCAGCCTCCAAAAAGATAAAAACTCTCTAGAAATACACACTAAACTGAGCATGTGCAGAATGACTCCTAGGGCTCTGTACTATCAGCAGATGGATTGGGGACTGTGGAAGAAAGGGAAGATCAGAGAAGATAGGATCAACCAGCCTTTTTACAGATGCGGAGGGTTAATCCTTTAGGTTCCACAGTGAGTATAACAAACATGCTTTACTGAGTTTAGGAACACTTTTATGTAAAGTTTTAATTTCTTTGAGTTGATTCAATTTTTAAATCTTTTGTAAACAATTTAAGAAAGCTTCACTGTAACTTTATTTCAACTTTCCGTTAAAGTGAGGGGCCCATAGGCCAGTGCCTACTCTGCCTTTTGGTAATCCAACACTAGGTAGAGCACAGGAAACGAGGCAAGTATTACAACGAGAGCTAAGCTTTTATTTAATTATTATTATTATTCTTTTTCCAATTTATTGGAAATTTATTGGAGCTGTAAATAAAAAAAATGATTATTATGACCAGTCAGAGGAGTTTTTTTATACTGTTATAAAATAAGATTGGAAATTTAAAAAAATTAATTGGGCCTTAGGAAAGGAAAATAGGGGAAGAATTCTAAAGATTCATGGAACTTTTCAAGTTAACCAGTTTTGCCTAACCCCTCCAACATTTATGCAATGAAAAATGCAGTCAGTAAAATTCTAGAAATGGGAAAACTGACCTACCAGCATAGAGGTGTCCTAAAAATGTCCAGCAATGATGGTCCCCATGGCTGTCTTTGAGTAATCTACAGTAGGTCCCACCACTACTACTGTATGTAAAACTTACAATTTTTCAATAAGAATACCTTGATTTAACAAAAAAAAAAGTTTTTCCAAATTAACATTTTCCAAAACTGTAGACTACAAGGACTAATGCAGGCCATAGACGGGGAGAAAAACGGCCGATTTTTCTTTTAAAAAAATGAAAAATCGGTCGTTCAAGCGGCCGACGTTACCAGCAATGGTAAAAAAAAATCGGCCGATTTTCATCCCGTCTACAGCCGGAAAAAATGTACCTGCAGAGAGCTCTGCTATTTCCTTGACAGTTCTTTGACATTTATAGCGGTTGCAACAATGTATCTATTTGTTTCCATTTAGGATACAGATGTTTTTATTCGGAAACAAATAGATACAATGTTGCAACCGCTGTAAATGTCAAAGAAATAGCGGAGTAAGCCTTAGCCTAGTGTGTCAAGTACATATTCCTACACTTTACGATTATGAATCAACCTCCAATGTTCTACTTAATTACATTGTAATCTTTATGTTATAGGTGACATCCCATGATTTATAGATACTGTAACATGACTCAATATGTTGTACTTCTGCAATCCTATTAAAGCCTTATAACCACTGGACCTGAACAGGGAAAACTTTGAAATATGTTTTCAAATTAACGGTTTTAAATAGGGTAAAGAGGTAATACATTGTTTCTGAAATGCAAATAAATCTAAAACTGATCATAAAAGCTCAGAATGTCTTTTGGGCAGTATTGCTTTAGGCAAGAGTAAATGAAGTATTTTCATTTAGGCAACAGCGGAAGAATAAGGAGGCGTGCATTGGTTTCAGTAAAAAAAAACAAGAGTGACCAGGAAAGGTTTTCAAACCTGTCCATTTTAACCCTAAATAATAATTGTTCAGATTATCAGGACTATCCCTTAGACAATGTATTGTCCCCAATGCAGCTTAAGCTGGCCAAAACACAACTTTAAATTGGAACTTTAGTCAAAAAATAAAGTCCTGATAGATCACTTCATGCCGGTCCCTTTTGCAGGTATACTTATGTAAAACATTAAAAACAAGTGCCTATGTTGTATAAAATCCAGTAATACATCATCTCACCCTGCTCTGGGCAGCCTCAGTAGTTCTCTATTCTCAGAACTGTGCAAACATTCAGAGCCACTAGAGACTGATCTGCTGACAGCCTAAAGATTTACTGCTGCTCAGGGTCTCTAGACTTCAGCAAAATGGCAGCCTTCAGCAAGAAGAAACAGGATCAATGCTGGAGGCAATTTACAGTACAGGCTTACTTTGTTAGCATAATTATTAACGTGGAATGCATGTTCCTTGCTACAGAACATTATTTTTTATCAAGTTGTTATAGGTAAAGTTCCACTTTAATTTTGGCCCATTCCCACTGGTCCTGTTAAAGCCACCTGACTCAATAAAACCTGATTTTAAAAAAATGTAAGTATCTGGCAGAAAATTTTCAGCCGAAAAATGACTAAATCCCATTAGACACAGTCACAGCTCGGGTATTCAAACAGGTACAGCAGCTACATACAATATAATACAATAGCCAGCAGTGCAGATTCCTCCATCTGTGATTTTTAGTGAGGATGGAAGAATCTTTTGATTTTCTCTTGTTCAACCAGCGGACTGACTGAGAGAAATCTAGCCATGTATGGCTAGTGTGACATGGGGTAGTTAGCTCTCATGGTAGATGCTTTGTTTTAGTGAGTCCACAGAAGACAGGGACTATTTTTAAGGGCTTGGTAGCCCACTTTTTTTTTTTAAAGAAAAGGTTCACAAACTAATGATTTCTCACACAGGGAATCTTCTCCAACTTCAACAAAAATCCCAACACTGGAAAATGCTGGCTCATAAGCTCACTCAACTTCACTTGAATTACCTCTCCTGGATACTTGGCTATCTAGCCTTTAGACACAGCACCTGTTGTAAGGCCCATGCCTGGCCTTTGGAAGTTCTCCTGACACCCCAATAGGAGCCAACTTGGCTCCTGCAGATGAGAATTCTGTCTCTTGGCTTCTGGCTGGGTCCCCTGACCACTCAATGAGACCTTCCATCTCCCCCACTGGGAGAGGTCTCCAACTGGGAGGCCTTAGCTATTCTCAGATCTGAGTATATAGACACTTCACACCTGTGTACTTCAGATTTACTGTACATTGCAGGTGTCTAGCAAAACCCAGACACAGGATTGAATGTTCTGAAACAGAGCTGCAGAATCCAGAGAAAGACAAATCTACAGATTTCACTACCCAGAAACATTAGTCTGGAATGTCGCATTCACCCTAAATGTGAATCTTGTGTCACATTTTCCCATATTCTCACAGCGACAGGGTCCTGTCACACTAACTAAAGACTAATTAGATTGTTAGATAATCATCTAATATCTAGGGGTGCCTTAATATTGCTTTATCTTCTGGTACAGCTTCTACCTCTATTTACAGCAGGATTTTCATGGGGGGTGTGAACATTTTGAAAAATAGACTGTGCTTTAACTTGAACTTAATGGTTTTCTCTCTAGGATGCATTTCTTGTGCTTTGGGCGACAATGTGCAAAAAATGTGCATATCTGTGACATCTGGTATCACATGACATAATTATTACAGGTACTTACTATATAGTGCTGTCAATTTATGCAGTGCTTTACATATATACTGTACATTCACATCAGTCCTGAACCCTCAAGGGACGTACAATCGAAGGTCCCTAACTCACATTCATAAATACACATACTAGGGCCAATTTCGACAGGAGCCAATTAACCTACCAGCATGTCTTTGGAGTGTGGGAGGAGACCAGAGTACCTGGAGGAGGCCCATGCAGGCACAGGGAGAACATGCAAACTCCAGGCAGGTGGTGCCGTGGTTGGGATTTGAACCAACGACCCTAGTACTGCCCGGCGGAAGTGCTAACCATTTAGCCACTGTGCTGCCTATACATAGTGTGCATAGGGACTTTGTTTGTTTACAGGCATCACCGAAAGTGAAAGAGAATCCCAAAATTTAGATTGTCCTTAGAACAGTAATAGAGGGGAAATTTTCCAATGGGGATAATAATTCTGGTGACTCTGGTGAAAGCCAGGGATTTCCTCACTTTGGAGAGATATCGTTTCTCTTACTGTTTTGGCTATGAGACAGGAAGTGAAGGAAAATCTCCTCAATGGAACACATGACAAAACATTACAGGGGTTATAACCCTCCCTTACTTTATCCAAAAATTAAAAAAAAAAGTTTTGCGTTTTAGTTCTACTTTAATGTGCGCTACCATATACATATAGATGTTAATCTAGTATGAATATCTTCATAAATCGCTGGATGACACAAAAACAACCCATTCTGGTATACTGTTAATTGACTTGCAGATTTACTATGATTTTAATTTTCAAAGGTTGATATTTACATTGTTTCTGATACCTCAAACGCTAAAATAATCTTTGATATTACTATTTTATGGCCATTAAACCTTTCTGTTTTTCTGTACATGTATTTAATTAAGATTTACTGTTCTGAAACAAAGGGCAGTTATGTTACCTTACCCGGCAGTTGCAGGAAGATATGTTTTCTTAAATGAACCAGGAAATTGCGTCTGATGAAAGTAAAAGTCTAATCTCTGTATTGAGATTCTAGTGTAATCTTTGTATTTCTTGCATCCAAAGTAAACAATAAGGACAAATAACTTAATAGCATTGTGTTCATTTGTATTTGCATGATTGCTCTCATTGTCCAACCATAAAGATAAATGAACTGAATGTAAGTCTGTAACAGAGCGCTAGTACAGTACATTCTCCTCTAAATACGTCCTTCTTTAAACACATTTTGAGGTTACAGAGAATTCTTGCCAAAGTGACAGAGTCTTGACATCCCACCCATTGACCACCCACTGACACTCACCTTCACAACGCTTCCAGGTATAGGAGAATGACATTTTCTCCCTCTAAGCTTCCCATACACAGCTTGATTTCTCCTGTACAGCCCACAGGCTGAACAAGAGGAAATCGGTAGTTTCTTTCATCCATAATCAGTGTGGATAAAGGAATTTGCATTGCTGACTACGTGCAGGGACTGCATTTGGTTCAGTTTAAGCTCCTGCCAGGACCACTGCCCCAGGTTTCCTGTTTCCGGGTGGCTCCTTTACCTTGCAGTGTCCTATGCAGGGCTGGATCTAGGGGGGTGCAGGGGTGGGCTGTGCTCCCACCCCCTATCATTTTAGTTGTGTCCCTCTTGGTCTCTGAGTGTGCATTCACTGATCCAGGAGCCAGTCTCATGGAGGTAATTGATGTAAGGGGCACTCTGATTGGGAAAATCCCTGTAAAGGGGCACTGTGATGAGACTTATCAGATGTAATGGGATACTCTGATGGGGACACTTGACATAGGGGGCACTCTGATGCTTACACCTGATGTCCCCATCAGAGTGGGGACACCTGATGTAAGGGGGTACTCTGATGGGCACCCTGATATAAGGGGGCACTCTGATGGTCACCTTGATGTAAAGGTGGACTCTGATAGGGATAACTGATATAAGGGTGCACAGGTTCTGTTAAAACGCCCTAATTAATGACAGCCTGATACATATTAGTGTTTCCCAGGTTGGGACAACATATGACATACTGTCAGTGACTCACATACAGTGTTGACATTGTGTCCCCTGACTTTTTTTTACTGCACCCCCAGATCAGATCCGGCCCTGGGCCTATGGAGACACACTGGCATGCAGGGACTAGAGTTTTTTTTTTCCCTACATGGGTGCATCTAAGTAAACCCCCAGCCGTGTAGCCTAGGATGATAAGGAATTTCAGGGAAGCAGTACTGCAGGAGCCAACAGCATTGCATGTTGACGCATGTGTTTTTGTGCACTGAGACATTTATTTTTAATGGGCTTTCAATTTGCAAGAGAAGTGTACTGTATATGCTGTAGGTTTCACAACTCACCATACCACAGTGCTGTTTTATGAAATGCAGACTATTTTCACCTGGATGCTGTAGTTCGTTTTAGTGCAGGTGCATTCCTTCTTACTGCATATGTGCATCAGGGTGACATTTACAGTAAATAGCAATGTGAAGCACATATAGTCATGAGTTAGTGTGCATCACCACAGTAAAAAAGCATTTTACCCGATGTACATAAATGGTTCTCCTGTTCTTACTCATATATTGTATCTAAAAATATGAACACGTTCAAATATTAAACATTTCACTAAGTTATCAACCATATGATCAGCACCATTAAAGTGTATAGTCACTCATGTTAATTCTAATGGCTACAATGAGCTATCATATATTGTGCTAAAGAGAACACAACAGCAATTAAAATTACTTTTACAGCATTTTATATATAACCTTTAAACATGAAAACCTGTAAAAAAAAAAAAGACCTTACTGCTTTCCTCCTTACAATGATGGATGGTGTGGATGTCTCTGGCTTCATGAGCAGATTCACTTTTTTTGGTTGCAGTAATGTGGCAACACTTTCTTTACGTCAGTTTTATTTTTATCTTTTAGCCAGTAATCCCTTTCATATATTACAGGGCAGGTTAAATTCTATCGTTTTGTGTTTGTAATAAAAATGGAATGCATTTTAAGCTGTTCATTCTGACCAGTTTCCTTGGCACTTGGAAAGCTTATGATTCGATTTCACTATAAACAGACTGACATCATTAAAGTACACACAGTATATTATATAGCTGTATGCTCTCATATAGATAGATGATTTCCCTTGCCATAACGTCCGTTGTAATTACATTATTTAAAAGTAATCCATTCATATGTGGTGAATTTAAAGAGAAAATGCAGTAATTATTGGTCATTTTTATTGTTTTTATCTATGGAATAAATAGGGATGAGCCGAACATACCTGGGTTTGTGGATTTTTTTTGGATTTACTGAACATTACTAAAGTTCTGGTGCCGAGTTCAAATCCCCATTGAAGTTAATAGCACAGATGGCTGGACACTGCCATAAGGAAAATGTACCAAAGCAAAATAAATGTTTAAAAAAATGCCGTTTGGTGGGGAGCAGTGAATTTATTAATGCTTAAAGGGCAATACTAGAGATGTAAATTTTTAAAAATAAAATACCTGGGGGTGCCTTTAACCTGCCTTTGAAGTGGCATGTCTATACGATGTATACAACCAGTGATGGACTGAAGACCTCCCTGTTCGGTTTGCGGTCAATCATTTGAATCTAGCGAAAGTTCAACCTTGAACGTAATGCAAGTCTATGGGACGCGAACTTGTAAATTCAAAATTGCCAATTTTTCTGTTTCAATATTTTTATTAGGAAAGTTTTGTTTTAAGAATACAACAAGCACAAAATACACCCACGCAGGGGCAGAGCAGAACAATATTATATAAACAGAGACATCTTGCGGCTTGTATTAGTCAAATAACGAAATGTCCAATGACATCAAGGAGGGACGGCAAAAAGCCGAACCAAATAGCAGCAGTAATCCAACATAATATTAGAAAAAGCAGAGGAAAGATAAAAGGTTAGAAGAAAGGAAAAAGAAAATAAAACAAAAAGGGAATCAGAAAGAAAACATGAAAAAAGGGAAACTAGAAGGGTCATGGATCCAGGGCTAGCACAGGCAGCGACTATAGGAGGCCATAACTCGTAGGAGGCAGGTATGGCAAGGACTAACATATCAAAGTTTTTCAAACCTTAAGGAATCTCGGATGAGAATCATGAAGAATGCTAGACATCTCTTCATTGAACAACATAGCATTCATTCGGGTCTTCACCCCCTGGAAGACAACCGAAGTGGTTCTCCAAGCTTGAGCTATAGCACGCTTGGCCGAAATAAATAGGTAGTGTCAGGAATGGACTCGCCAATGGTGGTGGGACTCATCTGCCGTGTGGGCTGCAGTACCAGGGCTGGCCAGCGGGTGCTCTCAGCAACCAGAAGCTCACTCCTGCAGTCGGCCATCACCTGAGGCTGATTGCAGGAGGTGTATTTAAGGAATGGCCAGACCTGCAGTCAGTGCCTGGTGTATGTTTCCCATGAGCCCCTGTACCTGCATCCTGTCTGCTTCCTGCCTGATTCCGCTTTGATCCTGACTCTGTATGAACTCCGCCTGTCCTGACCCCGGCTATTCCTGACCACTCTCCAGCCTGCTCCTTTGGTACCTTGTCTGCCTGATTGTTCTTGACCCGGCCCGTCTAACTACGCTCTGCCTGCTCCTTTGTGTCTTGTCTGCCCGATGGTTCCTGACCCGGCCTGCCTGACCACTCCACCTCAGCAGCCCTGATTGCTCTTGTCTGTGTACATTCCATTATCAGTGGGAGGTTTGGTTTTGTTATATTGTGCGTGTTATATTTGTGTATAACCTTTAATAAATTATATTGTTACACCATACTTTAGTCTGCATTTCCCTGTGTCAGTTCACACATCTCTGGTCTTACCGGGAGCCCTGACATTACACCAAGGCCATTCCTGACCAGAAGTGGCTGCATAGGGAAGCCATCTTGGCTTGTTGTTGGGAAGGATGCATCCTGAGGAGGTGGTATACTTGTATTTGCTTGTCTTAGATGACAGAGAATATGCCTATCAGACTCTGCAGGAGTATACCAGGGATCAGCTGCTAGAGTGCATACGGGTCGCTCATTCCCTATTAGATCAGGGCACAGAGTTCTCTGAGGTGCAACCATTGATTCAGGCTTGTGTTGAGTTGGCTTCATCTAGTACCCCTGAAAGCAGGGATGACTTTCTTCCACCATTCAGTGTAGATCAAATAGAATCACTGGTATGGTTGTTGGAGGATGATCCAGATTGCTTCTGGGAACATTATTCAGTATGTTCACCACATGTGCTAGTGGAGTATATAAACGCAGTGCAGTCTTTGGTCAGACAGGCTATGTTAAAGCTGAGTTTTGTTCAACCAATACTACAGTCCTGGTCAGACTTGTTACACCCAGCCTCAGTCAGCTTGCAACAAACCCGTCCTGCTTCTAATCATTTCTCTGCTCAAAGCTCTATTCCTGCATTCCCGACAGCACCCCCAGTGATAGCACAATATACCCTGCTATCTACCACATATCAGTACCCTGTTCCCACTCGCTGCACCTATCCTGCCTTTAACCCTGTAAAAAAGGCCGCTGTAACAACTATTCCCTCTTCTGTTCCACCCTCCAGCTCTTCTCTGTCCCCAGCTACTCCATCCATTTACAGACCTGCATTTACTTGCAGTGCCCCAGTAACTAAACCCAAGAAGAAGCGAAAATTCTTTCCAACCAGTACCATCCTACCAGTATCCAAACTGGTCAGCCTGCCGTCTGTGAACCCGCCTTGCGTTGTTCAGCCTGATGACCCAGTGTACGCTACCCAGCCTGATGACCCGATCCAGCCTGATGATCCTACCCAGCCTGATGATCTGGTGCCCGCTACCCAGCCTGATCCGGCCTGATGATCTGGTGTATGCTACCCAGCCTGATGACCCGGTGCCCGCTGTCGTGCCGGATGACTCTGTGCCCGCTGTCGTGCCGGATGGCCCGGTGCCCGCTGTCATGCCTGGTGACTCGGTGCCCGCTGTCGTGCCTGGTGACTCGGTGCCCGCTGCCTCGCCCGATGGCCTGGTGCCCGCTGCTCCGCCTGATGCCCGCTGCCCAGACTGATGTGCCTCCGTCCGCTGCCCAGCCTGATGTGCCTCCGCCCGCTGCCCAGCCTGATGTGCCAGCTCCTGATATCCAGCCAGTTACCTGACCCAGGCGGTGGGACATTTTGCCCACTAAGGACTTTTTGGAGCGTGTGAGGCCGCTCCTTGAGGGGGGGGGGGGGGTACTGTCAGGAATGGACTCGCCAATGGTGGTGGGATTCATCTGCCATGTGGGCTGCAGTACCAGGGCTGGCCAGCGGGTACTCAGCAACCAGAAGCTCACTCCTGCAGTCAGCCATCACCTGAGGCTGATTGCAGGAGGTGTATTTAAGGAATGGCCAGACCTGCAGTCAGTGCCTTGGTGTATGTTTCCCATGAGCCCCTGTACCTGCATCCTGTCTGCTTCCTGCCTTATTCTGCTTTGATCCTAACTCTGTATGAACTGCGCCTGTCCTGATCCCGGCTATTCCTGACCACTCTCCAGCCTGCTCCTTTGGTACCTTGTCTGCCTGACTGTTCCTGACCAGGCCCGTCCGACTACGCTCTGCCAGCTCCTTTGTATCTTTTCTGCCCTGGTTCCTGACCCAGCCTGCCTGACCACTCCACCTCAGCAGCCCTGACTGTTCTTGTCTGTGTACATTCCGTTATCAGTGGGAGGTTTGGTTTTGTTATATTGTGCGTGTTATATTTGTGTATAACCTTTAATAAATTATATTGTTACACCATACTTGAGCCTGCGTTTCCCTGTGTCAGTTCACACATCTCTGGTCTTACCGGGAGCCCTAACAGGTAGGATGCCAGTTTCTGCTGAGACCTAGACAGACCCAAAATTGGGCAATGCAGGAAGGCCACCTTTGCATTACTATGGACCATAATATGAAATAGCGTTTGTAGCAAACAAAAAGACCAGAAGCCTATCAATCGCGGGCACGACCACCAAATGTGCAAGACGTCCCCGCGTAGACCACAGTTCCGGAAACACCTATCTCCGCCAATCGGATTAAAGTGAGCAGTCCGAGCCGGGACCCAGTACCACCGCAGTAGAACTTTGTAGGCTGCCTCAAGAGTGGCTGTATTGAATGAACATTTCAATACCATCCCCCACGCCAATGCTCCGCTGCAATCGAGAAACCCAGATCTCGCTCCTATTGAGAGACATAAGACAGGGGTGGTGAGGAGGACCTACTGTTTAGGGAGGCATAAATTACAGAAATGAGACCAGGGGACTCTGGGGAATGCTGACAGGCGTGTTCAAAGGGCGTTTTGCGGTAAGGGTATGTAGAGGTACAACGGAGGGATAGGACCCAGTGGTGCAATTGCAAAAACCAATAATATTCCCATGGCGGGATCCCCCTTGATTCTCTAAGAGACTCCCATGATGGAAACATATGAGCTCTCAGAAAATCATGTACAATAACAAAGCCATGGGAGGTCCACCAAGAGAAAGAAGGGGGATGTGCTAGGCCTGGCGGAAATAAAGGATTATGCGTAATCGGCAAAAGAGGTAGAAATGACGACATCAAATTACCCGAATATTTTACAGAATCCCAGGTTCGTAAACTGTGAAGCATGATCGGGCTCAAATCCGGAGAGCACAACTTAGGGGGGAGCCAAACCAATGTGGTTAAGGAAAGCGGAGCACAGTTGGGTAATTCCAAGAGTACCTATAACGGGATATCTGTCGTGGCATGAAGCATAGACAACTGGGAAATCTGAGCCGCCAAGTAGTATCTAGAAACCTGTGGAACTCCCAAACCTCCCTGTAATCTATGAGTATGCAGAGTGGCTCTAGGCACTCTGGGACGTTTATGAGCCCAAATAAAACTGAGAATCCGGCTCTGTAGTACACAAAGAAAAGACGCAGGGACATGAATAGGGAGAGTATGGAAAAAGTACAGGATCTTTGGCAAGATAGTCATCTTGACTGCATGTATCCGGCCAATCCATGATAAAGAAGGAAACTGCCAAGAATGAAGCAGGGAAGTAACAGAGCGCAATAAGGGCTAATAATTAGCCGAAAATAAGGCAGAGTAGGAGGAAGTAAGTGTAACGCCAAGATAAGCCAGAGAATGGGATGCCCAACGGTAGGGAAATTGTGTCTGCAACTGTTCAACCAGGTCGGCAGGGAGCGTAATATTCAATGCCGTGGTTTTAGACAAATTGATACGAAGGCCAGATATAGTCGAAAAACGGTCCAATATGACCTGGAGATTGGAGAGAGTGATGAGAGGATTGGTTAAAACCAAAAGGGCATCATCGCATAAAAGTTGGCCTTGTATTGAGTGCCAGAATAGGGAACACCAGAAATTTCTGGGTGATTTTTAATGGCTGCAGCTAAAGGTTCAAGAGGGAGAAAAAATTGCCAATTTTTAAGGCTTATATGCAAGTTATTGGCCATAAAAGGGGTATGGGGACTCGGGTACTGCCCTGGGGGACATGAATTAGAGGGAAAAAAAAAACTCAAAAAGTAGCATTTTTAAAAGTGGCAGTCATTTTTCATTGCTTTAAGTAAAAAAAAAAATTCCATTAAATATAATTACCTGGGGGGTCCCCTTAAACTACCTGCAAAGTTGCACATCTGTACAAATGTACATCTGTACAGCAATGACAGGGGAGGTCTCCGTTCTTCTGTCACCACTCACACACCTGCGCACAGTACTGCCTCCTACTCCAAAGAGCTCGCCTGAAGGACACCTGGGAGTTGTAGGATTGTCATATTAACAACTTTTCTGAAAAGCCAAGAAAAACAAACATTTGTGTCAAAGTGCTTTATTAAAAATGCTTGCATAGATACAAAACTTTCAGTTCTAATAAATTATAAAATGATTTACAGCATTTCAACAAATGCAACACAAGTAAAATACAAGGAATATACTGAAACATAACAAAATACAAAAATATTTTACCACTTATTTTTGTATTCTGTGAAATTTGCATTAGGAGACAATCACATGCCGGTGCTGACCAATCAGAACCGATCTGATCTGTCCCACTGTGCCAAGATAAAGAAGAGGAAGAACGGTGTGATTTGCACACCCCAGGACTGCTGCACTGGGCTGAAAAGATGGTGAAACTATCACCCATGGAGACACAGTGGGGGGACCAGAGGGTGATGGGTGTTCACCTTTCCCGGAAAAAAGAAGAGGTGATCTGATGCTTTAAAGCTGTTGTAAGTCTACTGCCTTTTTTTTTTTTTTTTTTAAAATGTGGATCCCCTGCAGTGGTCTGCCATAGACGGGCCATTTATCGGCCAAATTGTGGGCTGATAAACGGAAAATCGGTTGTTGCTGGCACCGATGCTGCCGCCGATGTCCACGAAAAACAGACGTTTTTTGTGGATTTTCCAGCATGACCCATAAAAATAAACGAGAAGATCCACGAAAAACGGCCGACGGTATTGCCCCAATAACGGCGTGAATATCGGCCGATTTTTCGTGCGACCCGTCTATGGCCTGCATTATTGTGGTAGTATGTGCTGCACAATAACACGTTATGGCAGACACCTTCAAAATGGATCCCTCCAGCAGCACGCTTCTGGCACTCCTGTCCTTGCAGTTTTCTTGTGTGAGTTTGTGTTTTTTGATCCTTTTGAATTGCTCTGCCACAAATGATGTCACTATTGTGGTACAGCCCTCTACATTCATGGTACACTTTGTGATCCTTGAATGCAGAGCATCCCTACACATTTGCAGTGATGTCATTGGCTGTTGACCTTAAAATCTCCTAAATGGAGCGTGTTTTGGAGATATTCATTGTACCTACAGGTGAGCTATATTAGACTCTTACCTGTAGGTACAAATAAAATTGAGAGTTTACTACAGCTGTAAGCTTTTTATGAAAATGTACATATTATATGCACTGGGCATATTTATAGTGGGGAAACCATTCTCCCTCTAGCAGCTTCGAAAAAGCACTACCTGCAAAAGACTTGCCTTCCCACATTCATGTCAGAACTCCACCCTGTTTAACCGCTTCCCGACCGCCCTATTGCAGAAATACTACTATAGGGCAGAATGGGTGCATGAAATCACGTGTGTATATATACGTGATTTAGCATTACTGGGTAGGGGCGCACTGCTGTTTGCGGGCTTGGCTTTCAATAACCGCGTCCCAGCCGGTGATTACTTGCCGGCGTCCGGTGATTGCCGAGGATCTCCGATGGGGAGAACTGTGTAGTTTACTAACAGTTCTCCTCCCTGTCAGCTTGTGCACACTGCTTTGGATGGCTGTGCACAGCCATCCAAAGCAGTGTGCTTACAGTGAAGCAAACGGACACCGCCCTATAGTAAAACACATCCAGCGCACAGTTAACCCTTTGATCGCCCCTCATGTTAACCCCTTCCTGCCCAGTGCCATTAGTACAGTGCCAGTGCTTTTTATTTTAGCACTGATCACTGTATTGGTGTCACTAGGGATTTCGGTGGCACCAAGTCAGTTCCCCCCAATATAAGTTGCTGAGCGCCGCCATTATTAGTAAGAAATAAAATAAAAAAAATCCCAGTATATAAACCGCCATTTGTAAACGCTATAACTTTCACGTAAACCACTTAATTTACACGTATTGGGTTTCTCTTTTTTCTAGCCAAGACATGTAGCAGAATACATTTTGGCCTAAAGTTATGACTAAATTTGATTTTTTACATTTTTTTTTTACTGGACATGTTTAATAGCAAGAAGCCAACAATGTTGTTTTATTCTCAAAATTGTCAGTCTTTTTTTTTTATAGTGCAAAAAATAAAAACCGCACAGGCGATCAAACACCACCAAAAGAAAGCTCAATTTGTGGGAAAAAAGGACGTAAATTTAGTTTGGGTGCAGCGTTGAATGACCGTGCAATTGTGAGTTAAAGTAACGCAGCCACCCCCCGAAAAAAAAGGGCAGACTTGATTCTTTTGTTAGGGAGACCAAACAGAGGAAAAAACAAATATTACCTCTCCAATATGCTTCTACTTTGTCAATAGCACAAAATCGTGGCCCTTATCAATGAATCTCTCCTTAATCATTTCTGATTGAGCAATATAATCCTCTAGTTTAGAACAGTTCATGGCTGGAGGGTATCCCAAGAGGACAGTTCAGCAGAATCATGAGGAACAATTCTAAACTAGAGGATCTAATCATTATAAACAATGGTCATCTGCCACTGAAAATTTTAAAATGCTTGTCGCCTGGCTGTCATGCTGTCCTGTTCCTGTGATGTTTGATTCACTGACCTGAGACAAGTAGAGTGATCAGGAGTTTTGATTCCATTCAGACTCCACTTAATGCAATGATTGTTCTGAAAATGCGTCAGCCAATGGAGACAGCCAGGACAATAGCATTTTCATGGAAAGGTGAGCAATGGTAGCTTATTTTCTTTTTCAGGACAGATTATTTAACCTCTTCCCATTCTACACAGACAGTGGACAGGAAGCTTTGCCGATGCGGGCTAACGTACCTGTACGTCAGCCTGCATTGATGGCTCCTGCTTGGCTCACACCCCGGCAATCAGTGTGTTGCCTATACACAGCGGATCACATTACCGCTGTGTCTGGGTGATCACATGGTGTTTTACCATGTGACCAATCACAGCACTCACATAGTAAACAATGGAAAGTGAAAGTAAAGATTTCTTCTCTCTGATCTCAATGTGAGAGCACTACCCCAATACCAGCATCCTGATCACCGCCATACCCCATACCAGCATCCTGATCACCCCATATGCCATACCAGTGTCCTGACCACCATACCCCATACCAGTGTTCTGATCACCACCATACCTCATACCAACTTTCTGATCACCGCCATACTCTATACCAGCATCCTGATCACCTCCATATCCCATACCAGCGTCTTGATCACCCTAAAACCCCCATACCAGCATTCTGGATACTGCCATAACAGCATCCTGATCACCGCCATACCTCATTCTAACATCCTGATCACCGCCATACCCCATACCAGCGTCCTGATCACTGCCCTATGCCATACCAATGTCTGGCATTTTAGGGTCTCAACTGATCACTTTTCACATATATATCCCATAGTTTGTAGACTCTATAGCTTTCACACAGAGTAAATAATATACACTGTTTTGGGTTATTTGTAGCAGAATACATTTCGGCCTAAATTTATGAAGAACAATTATTTATTTGCAAAATTTTATAAACAAAAACTAAGCAACAAAATGATTTTTGTCCAAAATGTTTGCTATTTTTCCATTTATATAGCAAAAAATAAAAAACTCAGTGGTGATCAAATACCACCAAAAAAAAGCTATATCTGTCTCAAAAAAAAAAGGATAAAAATACCATATGGGTACAGTGTTGCATAACTGTCACTCAAAGTGTGATAGTGCTGAAAGCTGAAAATTGGCCTGGACTGGAAGGCGGTGAAAGTGTCTGGACTTTAAGTGGTTAAAGAAACCCTCTGAGGTATTTTAAGGATTCTTAAGTGATATGCCCCTGTAATAGCAGACATATACAGTTGTGGCCAAAATTATTCAACCCCCAATGCTGTAAAGGGGTTTAGGGACTATAGTGTACATTTGGAATTGTATTCAGAATCAAATCCTACAAGGACGTTGTAACTACCCAAATGCAACTAAAATGACATCAATTGTTTATGTAATACAGTAGTAAATGGTTCTTATGTGGTTTCTTCATTGCCACAATTATTCAACCCCTTAAAGACTACCACTCTGAAGAACAGAGGTTCATACAGGTGCTTTCCATCAGGTATTGAAAACACCTGTGGATGTCACCGAGCAGCAATCAAGCATAATAAGCACCAATTAGGCAGCTTTAAAATGACTGTGATACTCAGCTCCTTCTAGACATTTACTGGTGTGGTTACAAACATGGTGAAGGCAAGAGAATGGTCCAGGAAGACAAGAGAAGAGGTGATTTCTCTTCACAGGAAGGGCAATGGCTATAAGAAGATTGCAAAGATGTTAAACATACCAAGAGACACCTTAGGAAGCATCATTCGCAAATTCAAGGCAAAGGGCACTGTTGAAACGCTACCTGGTCGTGGCAGAAAGAAGATGCTGACTTCGACTGCTGTGCGCTACCTGAAGCGTAGAGTGGAGAGAAGTCCCCGTGTGACTGCTGAGGAACTGAGAAAAGATTTGTCAGATGTGGGTACAGAAGTTTCAGCCCAGACAATAAGACGCACACTGCGTAATGAAGGCCTCCGTGCCAGAACTCCCAGGCGTACCCCCTTGCTGTCTCCAAAGAATAAGAAGAGTCGACTGCAGTATGCCAAAAGCCATGTGGACAAACCACAAAAGTTGTGGGATAGTGTTCTGTGGACTGATGAAACAAAATTAGAACTGTTTGGGCCCATGGATCAACGCTATGTTTGGAGGAGGAAGAACAAGGCCTATGATGAAAAGAACACCTTGCCTACTGTGAAGCATGGTGGAGGGTCAATCATGCTTTGGGGCTGTTTTGCTTCTGCAGGTACAGGGAAGCTTCAGCGTGTGCAAGGTACCATGAATTCTCTTCAGTACCAGGAGATATTGGATGGAAACGTGATGCAGTCCGTCACACACCTGAGGCTTGGGAGACGTTGGACCTTTCAACAGGACAATGATCCCAAGCATACCTCCAAGTCCACTAGAGCATGGTTGCAGAGGAAAGGCTGGAACATTTTGGAGTGGCCATCGCAGTCACCAGACTTAAATCCGATTGAGAACCTCTGGTGGGACTTAAAGAAAGCAGTTGCAGTGCGCAAGCCTAAGAATGTGACTGAACTGGAGGCCTTTGCCCATGAAGAATGGGCGAAGATACCCGTAGATCGCTGCAAGACACTTGTGTCAAGCTATGCTTCACGTTTAAAAGCTGTTATAACTGTAAAAGGATGCTGTACTAAGTACTAAGATTGAATGTCACTTGGGGGTTGAATAAAACTGATAATGCTGTGAGCACAGAAAAGACATTTGTGGTTATTTCATTATAACTGTTATGTTATATTTGTCTGACCTACAAGTGCCTCTTTAATGTAAATGTAAGCAAGATGACTGAATGATCAAAAGCAATGTCAAACTGGCCAAAACACTCAATTTCAGTGGGGGTTGAATAATTTTGGCCACAACTGTATGTGTGTGTTAAATGAAAAAAAGTGTGGATACTTTTTGAAGAACTCATGTATATGTCCATTTCCCACAAAAATTCATACTTCAAATTATCGATCACAAGAAGTAAATATTGATATTGTAAAAAGGATATGTGTAATGGATGTCCGCAGTGAAACGTGACACTTTAAAATATGAAGCACAGCTGGAGAACCCCACAATTCATTTAGAATGTGGCCTGTCAGACTTTTGCTTCTATGTGCCTGTATATCTACATGTTACTACTACATGGGATCAATGGACTACGCTAAATTAATATAAATGAGTTCATCATATATACAATACAATAGAGACAGTCCAACCTACAAATGCACATGAACCACCTAGTGGGGTGTTCTGAGTCTTGGTTCCATAGGGATGGACCATGGACCTGGACAACACTCTGTAGCTAACTACACATGTTGTACCAAGTGCCAAAGTTAGCGCCCAAGCAAAATTCAGTACCTGAACCAACATTATAGAAAGGATGTGGGATCCAGGTATGGCTCTAAAGGTTTTGCCAAGGTTACACTGATCGGGATGCACTGCTTCTATTGTTGTATAATGAGACAGTGAAAAGTTGATTATACAGGGATGCCCAGGTGTCGTGTGTAGCAAAGCTTTGGAGTGTCCACTCATATGAAGGTAGCAGCCTATAACCCAGGATCTATGAATAGCAAACCTGTGTCCTGTACTGTAGGTTTATAAAAAATAAATGATAAAAATTAGGCACACACAAAAAAAAGACATCAAATTTGTATGGTTTCCTTTGAAAATTTTCTCACTTGAACTTACATAAAAAAACTTACCATATTTTGCTCTCCATAAGACGCACCTAGGTTTTAGAGGCGGAAAACAAGAAAAAAAATATTCTGAACCAATGGACTGCAGACACAGTACAAGAAATGACCAGAGACTGCGGACAGTATAGGGGATGACCAAGAGACTGCAGACATAGTACAGGGGATGACCAAGAGACTGCAGACAGTACAGTAGAAAACCAAGAGATTGCAGACAGTATAGGGGATGACCAGAGACTGCAGACAGTGAAGGGGATGACCAGAGACTGCAGACAGTGAAGGGGATGACCAGAGACTGCAGACAGTGAAGGGGATGACCAGAGACTGCAGACAGTGAAGGGGATGACCAGAGACTGCAGACAGTGAAGGGGATGACCAGAGACTGCAGACAGTGAAGGGGATGACCAGAGACTGCAGACAGTGAAGGGGATGACCAGAGACTGCAGACAGTGAAGGGGATGACCAGAGACTGCAGACAGTGAAGGGGATGACCAGAGACTGCAGACAGTGAAGGGGATGACCAGAGACTGCAGACAGTGAAGGGGATGACCAGAGACTGCAGACAGTGAAGGGGATGACCAGAGACTGCAGACAGTGAAGGGGATGACCAGAGACTGCAGACAGTGAAGGGGATGACCAGAGACTGCAGACAGTGAAGGGGATGACCAGAGACTGCAGACAGTGAAGGGGATGACCAGAGACTGCAGACAGTGAAGGGGATGACCAGAGACTGCAGACAGTGAAGGGGATGACCAGAGACTGCAGACAGTGAAGGGGATGACCAGAGACTGCAGACAGTGAAGGGGATGACCAGAGACTGCAGACAGTGAAGGGGATGACCAGAGACTGCAGACAGTGAAGGGGATGACCAGAGACTGCAGACAGTGGAGGGGGTGACCAGAGACTGCAGACAGTGAAGGGGGTGACCAGAGACTGCAGACAGTGAAGGGGGTGACCAGAGACTGCAGACAGTGAAGGGGATGACCAGAGACTGCAGACAGTGAAGGGGGTGACCAGAGACTGCAGACAGTGAAGGGGGTGACCAGAGACTGCAGACAGTGAAGGGGGTGACCAGAGACTGCAGACAGTGAAGGGGATGACCAGAGACTGCAGACAGTGAAGGGGATGACCAGAGACTGCAGACAGTGAAGGGGATGACCAGAGACTGCAGGCAGTGCAGGGGATGACTAAGAGAATGCGGACCTTTGGGGAGGGAGGGGGAGTGGGTACCTGAATTTGATAGGTACCCGCTCCCACTTCCACTAGATCAAACATCTAGAATTCCTGTTCCAGCTGCATGGGTTCTGCTACAATGTTTCACCTCCTCATGATAATGGACCTGAGAAAAGACAAAAGGATATTGTAATCAAACTATCTTTGAGATGAAGACAATAAAAAACACGTTTTGAAGCACAACTTTCAGAAGCCAAGCAAATAAAACTAAGCATATTTTGAGAAAAAAAAAAAAAAAAGGGTTATCTTCAGTGAACAGCATCTGCATGTACCTGTTCACAGATATAGTTTTTAGCCCCCTATTGGCTGATTCTGGGTCACAGGAGTGCAAAATGAGTATACTCCTGTATCCCAGATGGGAAGTATGGCCAAGGAAACAAGGGGGGGCAACTTCTGCTAGACACATCTAAGCAAGCCAAGCAGAAGTGGGAGGAGGCTGGATTTTTTTTTTTATTTTGGTGACACTAAACAATAGCCTTATATTTAAGAAAAAATTCACACATACACTAGTTAATGTCCCCGTAATCTATTTTTCATGAAATAATTTCTTACTGTGTTTTCTGCTTCCTTGTAACATCCTCCATGAGCTCCCCCACCTCTCCCTTTTCCCCCTCACTTTCTATTTGTTTTTAACGAGCAGTGCATGTTAGTTGCAGTCATGTGCACTGCTCTATGCACACTGCAAAGTCCACAGCCCAGAGTGAGAAAGAGTGGGAGTGTGACAGCACAAAAAGTACTTTTTTGGTCTAAAAAACAGATACTTTAATAATAAAAAATATATATATATATATATATATATATATATATATATATAATTTTTTTTTAATCCAGAGTTTAGTGTCACTTCTTTAACATCTAACAAAAAAGGAGCAAGATTGGGGCTGGCTGTAAGGGGAGGAGGAGGCAGGAAGTTGGCTCAGAAAAAAAAAATGGAGATTTGGAGGGTCTGAGAGCAGTATAGACTACCGTTTTTGCCGGCGTATCAAACGACTAGGTGTATAAGATGACCCCCTACTTTTCCTGCTAAAATGTAGTGTTTGGGCTATACTCGCCGTATAAGACTACCCCTCTTCCAATGCACACCAGTGGGAGGAATAGTGCCCCATCATCGGTGTCAGTGGGAGGAATAGTGCCCCATCATTGGCATTAGTGGCAGGAATAGTGCCCCATCATTAGTATCAGTGGGAGGAATAATGCCCCATCATTAGTATCAGTGGCGGGAATAGTGCCCCATCATTAGTATCAGTGGGGGGAATAGTGCCCCATCATTAGTATCAGTGGGGGGAATAGTGCCCCATCATTGGTGTCAGTGGGAGGAATAGTGTCCCAACATTGGTGTCAGTGGGAGGAATGGTGTCCCATCATTGGTGTCAGTGGGGGGTGGAATAGTGTCCCATCATTGGTGTCAGTGGGGGGTGGAATAGTGCCCCATCATTGGTGTCAGTGGGGGGTGGAATAGTGCCCCATCATTGGTGTCAGTGCGGGGGGGGAATAGTGCCCCATCATTGGTGTCAGTGGGGGGGGGGGGGGGGAAATAGTGCCCCATCATTGGTGTCAGTGGGGGGGAGGAATAGTGCCCCATCATTGGTGTCAGTGGGGGGGGGGGGAATAGTGCCCCATCGTTGGTGTCAGTGGGAGGAATAGTGCCCCATCATTGGTGTCAGTGGGAGGAATAGTGCTCCATCATTGGTGTCAGTGGGAGGAATAGTGCTCCATCATTGGTATCAGTGACACCAATGTTGGGGCACTATTCCTCCCACTGACACCAATTACACTTGCTGACCCTGTTCTAGTATGGTGCTGCTGCAGCCAGCATATGTGGTTGCAGCAGCACCACTACACTGAACACTTACCTGCTGCTCCTGCACTCGATTTTCGCAGGGCCGCTCGGCTCCGCCCCCTCGCCGGTGATTGGCTGCCTGTGTGCCTTTCCTGAGCTACAGTTCTGGCGGCCAATCACCGGTGAGGAGGCGGAGCCGAGCAGCCGCGCGAACATCCAGTGGCCGAACTGAAGGAGCAGCCGCGCTTCCTGGACCGGATCGTCGTGGGACTGGAGCCAGGTAAGAAACAGCCCCTGCCCACCCCTGTACTTAGTGTCCCTTCCGTTGGAAGGGGGACGGTGACGGCGGCACCGTGCCACCCCCCTAAAAAGTGTCAGTATGCTGTATACCGGCGTATAAGACGACACCCGACTTTTGAGAAGATTTTCAAGGGGTAAAAAGTCGTCTTATACGCCGGCAAATACGGTACTTTTTTTGGGGTAAAGAACACATACTTGAATTGGATAATTTTTTTTAAACCAAATTTTTGTTTCACTTCTTTAACATCTTACAAAAAAGGAGTGTGATAGGCCAGCTGAAACAATATCCTTATATTTCAGACAAAAAATATGTCCATCTCCATCTACTAGTTAATGTCCCTGTAATCTATCTTTCATGAAAATTTCTTTATGTGATTTCTGCATCCTTGTAACATCCTCCATGAGCTCCCACACCTCTCCTTTTTCCTTCTCACTTACTATTTGTTTGTAACAAGCAGTACACGGTAGTTGTAGTCATGCTCACTGCAAAGCCCACAGCGAGAAAGAGAGTGAGTCTGGATTAAAAAATATTTATATTCAAATATATGTGTTCTTAACTCAAAAAAGTACTTTTTTCTGTTCTCAGAGTTTAGTGTCACTTCTTAAACATTTAACAAAAAAGGAGTGTAATTGGCTGGCTGTAAGGGGAGGAGGAGGCCGATTGTTTTTTTTGTGACATTAAACAATATCCTCATATTATTCCTCATCTTACTTCATATTTCAGCCTCCTTGTCACATCCTCTGTTAGCTCCCAAACCTCTCCTTTCCCCTCACTTCTGTATCTAAAATAAAATAAAAACAAAAACACAAAAAGATATAGATAAGATAGATAGTTTTTAAACATATATAAAGATACTATGGTATGTCTTGTTAAAAAAAAAAATATACATATATGATAGAAATTAGAGATAGATAACAGATTATATTGTTAATGTTCTTGTCAAGTATTTTTCATGAAATTGTTTCTTACTGCGTGTATCAGCCTCCTGTGACATCATCTGTTAGCTCCCGAACCTCTCTTTTTCCCACTTCTGTTTTCTTGACAAGAGCAGTGAATATTAGTTATGGTCATGTACACTGCTCTATATACACTGCACGCCCCATTACCCATAGCCTGCATCAGGAAGGTGGATCATAAATAAAAAATTTTTTTTTTTAAATGGAGATTTGGAGGAGTCTGAGGGAAGTAAAAGTACTTATTGGGTTAAGAACACATACTTGAATTAAATATATTTTTTAAAACAGAGCTTAGTGCCATTTCTGTAACATCTTACAAAAAGGAGCGTGACTGGCCGGCTATAAGGGGAGGAGGAGGCCGAATTTTTTTTTGTGACACCAAACAATATCCTTATATTTCAGAAAAACAAATCCATATACATCTACTAGTTAACGTCCCTGTAATCTATTTTTCATGAAATTATTTCTTTATTTGTTTTCTGCTTCCTTGTAATATCCTTCATGAGCTCCCACACCTCTCCTTTTTCCCCTCACTATTTGTTTGTAACAAGCAGTGCACTTTAGTTGCAGTCATGCACACTGCAAAGCCCACAGCGAGCAAGAGAGGGAGTCTGGATTAAAAAATATATATAATTCTATTCATGTGTTCTTAACCCAAAAAAGTACTTTTTCTGCTCTCAGAGTTTAGTGTCACTTCTTAACAAAAAAGGAGTGTGATTGGCTGGCTGTAAGGGGAGAAGGAGGCCAGGTGTTTTTTTGTGACACTAATCAATATCCTTACATTTCAGAAGATAATCCATAGACATCCACTAGTTAATGGCCCTGTAATCTATTTTTTGTACTATTACTGTTTTTTTTCTTCCTTGTAACATCCTCCATGAGCTCCCACACCTCTCTTTTTCCCTCAGTTCTGTTTGGAACGAGCAGTTCACGCTAGCTGCAGTTATGTACACCGCAAAGCCCATAGCAGGAAGTTGGATCACAAAAAGAAAAGGAGATTCAGAGGCTCTGAGAGCAGCAAGGACTACTTTTTTGGGGTAAATAACACATACAGTACTTGAATTGGATAATTTTTTTAAACCAGAATTCAGTGTCACTTCTTTAACATCTTACTAAAAAGGAGCGTGATTGGCCGGCTGTAAGGGGAGGAGGCTGGGTTTTATTTTTGTGACACTAAACAATATCTTTATATTTCAGGAAAAAAAAAAAAACCATACACATCCAATAGTTAACCACTTGCCTACCGGGCACTTATACACCCTTCTGTACCAGGCCAATTTTCAGCTTTCAGCGCTGTCGCACTTTGATTGACAATTGCGCAGTCATGCAACATTGTACCCATATGAAACTTTTAGCATTTTTTTCTCACAAATAGAGCTTTCTTTTTGTGGTATTTAATCGCCCGTGGGCACTTTACTTTTTGCGCTATAAACAAAAAAATTGCAAAAAAATTTGAGAAAAAAAAAAGTTTCTTTGTTTCTATTAAAAATTTTTTCAAACAGGTAATTTTTCTCCTTCACTGATGTGCGTTGATGAGGCAGCACTGATGGGCACCCACCAGTGCTGCCAGTCAGTGGCCAGCAGTTGCGCCAGTCAGTGCCGCCTAGCAGTGCCGCCTATCCGTGACACCTCAGTGCTGCCCATCAGTGCCGCCTATTAGTGCTGCCTCATCAACAGTATAGTTTTTTTTTCTCAAAATTTTTGGTCTTTTTTTGCTTATAGTGCAAAAGAAAGCTCAATTTGTGGGGGAAAAAGAGGACATAAATTTAATTTGGGTGCAGCGTTGCATGACTGTGCAATTGTCAGTTAAAGTAACGCAGCACCATAACGCAAAAAATGGCCTGGTCAGGAAGGGGGGGGGGGGGGTTAATCCTCAGGAAGGCAAGTGGTTTAAAAAAAAAATTATACATATATGTTAGAAATTAGGTAGACAGTCAGGTCCATAAATATTGGGACATCGACACAATTCTAACATTGTTGGCTCTATATACCACCACAATGGATTTGAAATGAAACAATCAAGATGTGCTTTAACTGCAGACTGTCAGCTTTAATTTGAGGGTATTTACATCCAAATCAGGTGAACGGTGTAGGAATTACAACAGTTTGCATATGTGCCTCCCACTTGTTAAGGGACCAAAAGTAATGAGACAATTGGCTTCTCAGCTGTTCCATGGCAAGGTGTGTGTTATTCCCTCATTATCCCAATTACAATGAGCAGATAAAAGGTCCAGAGTTCATTCAAGTGTGCTATTTGCATTTGGAATCTGTTGCTGTCAACTCTCAAGATGAGATCCAAAGAGCTGTCACTATCAGTGAAGCAAGCCATCATTAGGCTGAAAAAACAAAACAAACCCATCAGAGAGATAGCAAAAACATTAGGCGTGGCCAAAACAACTGTTTGGAACATTCTTAAAAAGAAGGAACACCAAAAGACCCGGAAGACCACGAAAAACAACTGTGGTGGATAACCGAAGAATTCTTTCCCTGGTGAAGAAAACACCCTTCACAACAGTTGGCCAGATCAAGAACACTCTCCAGGAGGTAGGTGTATGTGTGTCAAAGTCAACAATCAAGAGAAGACTTCACCAGAGTGAATACAGAGGGTTCACCACAAGATGGAAACCATTGGTGAGCCTCAAAAACAGGAAGGCCAGATTAGAGTTTGCCAAACGACATCTAAAAAAGCCTTCACAGTTCTGGAACAACATCCTATGGACAGATGAGACCAAGATCAACTTGTACCAGAGTGATGGGAAGAGAAGAGTATGGAGAAGGAAAGGAACTGCTCATGATCCTAAGCATACCACCTCATCAGTGATGCATGAAGTGTTTCGGGCAATATTATCTGCTCATATTCAGCCAAATGCTTCAGAACTCATTGGATGCCGCTTCACAGTGCAGATGGACAATGACCCAAAGCATACTGCAAAAGCAACCAAAGAGTTTTTTAAGGGAAAGAAGTGGAATGTTATGCAATGGCCAAGTCCATCACCTGACCTGAATCCGATTGAGCATGCATTTCACTTGCTGAAGACAAAACTGAAGGGAAAATGCCCCAAGAACAAGCAGGAACTGAAGACAGTTGCAGTAGAGGCCTGGCAGAGCATCACCAGGGATGAAACCCAGCGTCTGGTGATGTCTATGCGTTCCAAACTTCAGGCTGTAATTGACTGCAAAGGATTTGCAACCAAGTATTAAAAAGTGAAAGTTTGATTTATGATTATTATTCTATCCCATTACATTTGTTCTCTTAACAAGTGGGAGGCACATATGCAAACTGTTGTAATTCCTACAACGTTCACCTGATTTGGATGTAAATAACCTCAAATTAAAGCTGGCAGTCTGCAGTTAAAGCACATCTTGTTCGTTTCATTTCAAATCCATTGTGGTGGTGTATAGAGCCAAAAATGTTAGAATTGTGTCGATGTCCCAATATTTATGGACCTGACTGTAGATAAGATAGATTATATTGTTAATGTTCTTGTCAAGTATTTTTCATGAAATTGTTTCTTACTGCGTGTATCAGCCACCTTGTGACATCATGTTAGCTCCCAAACCTCTCCTTTTCCCCCCACTTCTGCTTGCTTGACAAGAGAGGTGAATATTAGTTATGGCCATGTACGCTGCTCGCCCCATCACTCAGCACGCATAGCCCATCGCCCACAGCCCACATCAGGAAGTTGGATCACAAACACATTTTTTAAAATATGGAGATTTGGAGGAGTCTGAGAGCAGTAAAAGGTACTTGTTGGGTTAAGAACACATACTTGTATTAAATATATTTTTTTAACCAGAATTTAGTGTGACTTCTTTGACATCTAACAAAAAAGGAGTGTGATTGGCTGGCTGTAAGGGGAGGAGGAGGCCGATTGTATTATTTTATTTGTGACTCTAAACAATATCCTTATATTTCAGAAAAAAATCAATACACATCCACTAGTTAATGGCCCTGTAATCTATATATTGTAACATTTTCTGTGTTTTTCTGCTTCCTTGTATCATCCTCCATGAGCTCCCACACCTCTCCTTTTCCTCGTAATTCTGTTTAGAATGAGCAGTTCATGCTAACTGCAGTTATGTACACCGCAAAGCCCATAACAGAAAGTTGGATCACAAAAAAAAAGAAAAAATGGAGATTTGGAGGGTCTGAGAGCAGTAAGGACTACTTTTTTGGGGTAAAGAACACATACTTGAATTAGCTAACTTTTTTTAAACCAGAATTCAGTGTCACTTCTTTAACATCTTACTAAAAAGGACCATGATTGGCCGGCTGTAAGGAGAGGAGGAGGCCGAATTTTTTGTGACATTAAACAATATCCCTACTGCGCAGAAAAACCCCATAACATCCACTAATTAATAGCCCTGTAATCTATTTTTCATTACATCAATTCTTACTGTGTTTTCTGCTTCCTTGTAACATCCTCCATGAGCTCCCACACCTCTCCTTTTCCCCTTCACTTCTGTTTGTTTGGAATGAGCAGTGCACATTAGTTGCTACCATGGTCTCTGCTCTATGCACACTACAAAGCACAAATTCCATAGCTTACAGTGGAAAAGAGAGGGAGTCTCAGAGCAGTAAAAAGTACTTTTTGGAAGTTAAGAACACATACTTGATTTGGCTAATTTTTTAAACCAGAATTTAGTGTCAATTCTTTAACATCTTACTAAAAAGGAGCATGATTGGCCGGCGATAAGGGGAGGAGGTGGCTGGATATTTTTTGTGACAATAAACAATAACCTTATATTTCAAGAGAAAAAAACCCATATACATCCACTAGTTAATGTACCTCTAATCTATTTTTCATGAAATCAATTCTGTGTTTTCTGCTTCCTTGTATCATCCTCCATGAGCTCCCACACTCTTCCCTTTCCCCTCAATTCTGTTTGGAACGAGCAGTTCACGCTAGCTGCAGTTGTGTACACTGCAAAGCCCATAGCAGGAAGTTGGATCACCAAAAAAACAAACAAACAGGAGAGCATTAAGCAGGGATCAGTGGTACACATCCCAGGTCCACGTTCACAGACATGCTGGTTGGTTTATTGTCTCCGATCTAAACTGTATGATATTCTATAAATTGCATCCAAGATGGCGTCCTTCCCTTTGACGATCGTTCTGAGCCCCCTGGAAAGAAGATCTATAGAGATCCAGTCACAACAGGAAGAGGAACATCTTCCAGCAAGTACAAAGTCACATCACAAGGGAAGAGAAATTGATTGATGGGAAGGAAAAGCATGGCAAGTAAAATCCTGGCTGTGTTCAAGCTTTTCCCTGCCATTTGATCAGGTGGTAACAGGGCCTCTTCATGTTCTGTAAACAGCGGAGGATGGGGTTAGAAGTTATATGGGGAGGGGGCAGGGAATGCTGTCTGGGGCCCCACTGGGGAGACTTCCCCTCTCTTCTGTCCCTGGAAAAACCATAATGTCAGGACTTGACCGGTGGGTCACCAGAACAGGAAGTGAGGCAAATCTCCCCAATGGGGCCGCAGCCAAAAATAAACACATGGTAGAGGACCTGACTCTCCTAACCTCCATACACTACAATGAGGGGAGGCTGGGATCATACAATGGGAGCTCTGTGACTCCAATCAGTCTGGAGGATTCTTCCTGAGGCCAGAAGAAGCCGGTGTGAGGGATACTCTGTTTTCCATGGGGAACTAATAGTCCCAGCACACCCTGCAAGCCTGGCTGCTGCTTGTAGTCCCCCACAGCCATGCAGCCTTCCTCAGTCCCAGGCAGGACCTGGTGTGTCCCCTCTCCACAGCCATCCTCTGCCCCAGACAGAGAACATCTCCCCTCTGTACAGTGCGCCTGCATGCTCCATCCTTACACCAGAAACAGCGGAATATTACAACACACTTACTTCCTGTGTGCTCTGAAAACTCTTCCCTGGCTTTTTGGTTGAAAGGAGAAAGCGGTCTGGCTGCAGAATGGAGTTCTATGTTCAACAGGAAACATGTGACCTCCACTCCACTTCTTTTTTTTTTTTTTGTAATTTCATGAACTTTATTGTCATAAACAAGCAATAACCACTACTCAAGGAAGCGGAGGTCACATATTTCCTGTGTATACATTTCAAGGGTGGTGTGGCTGCAGACTGCAGCTCCACTGTGGAAAGGAAACATGTGACCTCTACGCTTTGTTTTTGTTTACTTAATGAACTAACAAACAACAAATAGACACCAGTCAAGGAAGAGGAGGTCACATGATTCCTGTGACATTTTTCCTGTGTATATTTTTGCAGAAACACTGTAGTGTGTTTTTTAGCAAATGCACAGAAATGGTGGGTTTTGTGATTTCTGTTAAAGGGTAGTAAAGTGTGTGCTTTGACTTTTACCTGAAGGTAAAATGACTATCTCCTAAATGTGCACAGTTTAGGAGATATTCCAGGGAGCAGCAGCCAGAGCCATCACAGGCGCATGCGCAGTGAAGCAACGGCATACCCATGCTGTTCCTTCAGAATCGTGTGCCAAGCCCGGGGCTCCCGAGTGACATCATCGAGGCATGGCCAGTCACATGGCAGGAGCCTTCAAACCCAGAAGGAAGAGCGGGGGGGGGGGGGATGGATGCCCTGTCAGCAACGACAGTGGTGACTTGCCTTCATTTTAATAATGGCTCTGAGCAGGAAGGGGTTAACATGAGGGGGCGATCAAAAGGTTAACTGTGTGCTGGGAGTGTTTTACTGGTGGTGCTTCACTGTAAGCACACTGCTCTGGATAGCTGTGCTGTGCTCACAGGGAGGAGGACTGACAGCTGTGGACTCGAATGGCGGCGCGGGTAGGGCGCATGCACGCCTCAAGCATGCCCCTACCCAGAAATGCAAAATCACATATATATATGTGATTTTGCACACCCCTGCTGCCCTATAGCAGTATTTCTGCTATAGGGTGGCGGGGAAGCAGTTAAAGTGATAGCAAAGTCTTGCTTTTATAAAAAAACACCAGAAAAACATACATTTTACTTGCTGTGTACAGTGGTTTAGCACAGAGCAGCCCGGATCTTCCTCTTCTCTGGTCCCTCACTGTAGCTCCTGGCCCCTCCCTCCTGTCCAGTGCCCCCATAGCAAGCAGCTTGCTATGGGGGCAGCCGAGCAGGTGCGCTCCCAGGCCGCGGCACTGCATGTCCATTCACACACAGAGCTGCGGCTCGGCCCCACCCCCTCCTAATTGACCGATAATTTTGAGGAAAAAAAAATATTTTTTACTCTTTGCTATTAAACATGTCCAGTAAAAAAATTTTAAAAATAACATTTCATCATAAATTTACACCGAAATGTATTCTGCTACATGTCTTTGCTTAAAAAAAAATCCCAATACGTGTAAATTAATTGGTTTACGTGAAAGTCATAGTGTTTACAAATTGCGGTATATATACTGGGATTTTTTTTACTTGTAATGGCAGCGATCAGCAACTTATAGCGGGACTGCGGCGGACATTCTGACACGGGGGGGAACTGACTTGTTGTCACCGACATCCCCAGTTACACCAATACAGTGATCAGTGCTACAAAAAAAGCACTGAAACTGTACTAATGGTACTGGTCTGGAAGGGGTTAACATCTGGGACAATCAAAGGGATAACTGTGTGCAAGGAGTGTTTTACATTGGGGCTGCATCCATGTGCTTCACTGTAAGCACATTGCTTTGGATGGCTGTGCTGTACAAGCTGACAGAAAGGAGAACCGTTAGTAAACAAAACAGTCCTCCTCCCCATCAGAGATGCTTGGTAATCACCTGGCGGGGGCAGGTAATCACCGGCCAGGACCCGGTGACTGAGAGACGCCCGCGAATGGTGGCACGGGTAGGGCGCGCGCGTCCCCTACCCAGAAATGCGAAATCAAGTATACATACGTGATTTTGCGCACCAGTGCAACCCTGTTGCAGTGTTTCTGTTATAGGGCGGTCGGTAAGCGGTTAACGGTTAACCACTAGGGGACCGCCCATAGTACAAATACTGCGACAAGGTGGCCCTTGCATTTCCGGGTAGGGGCGCACACGAGGCGTGCGACTGCCCGACCTGCGCCGCCGACTGTGGCCTTGGGAATCAATCACCGGTTCCCGACAGGTGACTACCTGCTGGCAAGCACCGACAGGGAGGAGGTCAGTTTGGGCACACCGCTTGGGATGGCTGTCCCGATCAGTGTGCTTACAGTGAAGCACACACCCACCGCCTCCTAGTAAAACACTCCCATCACACAGTTAACTCTTTGATTGCCTCCCAATCATGACCCCTTCCTCCCCAGTGCCATTAGTACAGTGTCAATGCTTGTTTTTAGCACTGATCACTGTATTGGTGTTATTGGGGATGTCAGTGACCCCAAATCAGTTCCCCCCCAGTGTCAGTATGTCCGACGCAGTCCCTCCATAAGTCGCTGATCACCGCCATAGGTTGCTGATTGCCGCCATTAGTCGCTGATTGCCGCTATTATTAGTATGAAAAAAAATCCAGTATCTATATAGCCATTTGTAAACGCTATAACTTTTTCACGTAAACCAATTAATTTACACGTATTGGAATTTTTTTTTAGCAAAGACATGTCGCAGAATACATTTTGGATGAAATTTATGACGAAATTTGATTCTTAAATTTTTTTACTGGACATGTTTTATAGCAAAAAGTCCCAAATATTTTTTTTCCTCAAAATTGTCAGTCTTTTTTTTTATAGCGCAAAAGAATAAAAAACGCACAGGCGATCAAATACCACCAAAAGAAAGCTCAATTTGTGGGGAAAAAAGGACGTAAATTGAATTTTGGTGCAGCGTTGCATGACTGCGCAATTGTCAGTTAAAGTAACGCAGCACTGTAACGCAAACAGCGTCTGACCGCCCTATATCAGAAAAACTGCTACAGGGTGGTACGGCTGCGCAAAATCACGTACGTGATTCACGCTCCTGCGGTTTTCACTCCTTTCCCAGATAGCATTAGATTGCCTGTCAGAACACCAGTAATCACATTTAACCCCTCGATTGCCAGGAAGACACTCATACACAATAAACCTCCATTGCTAGTATAGTGTCTGAACGGATCAATATCTTTGATCAGATCAGCACTATACCAGTCTGCCTGCCAGCACCTATGTTTAGCCTCTACGCTTACCCCCCCTCCCTTCACCCCCAGCAAGTGCAGTGTCAGTAGGTCACTGTCACTTGATACATTGCACATAAAATCACAGTGTTCGCAGAATCAGGACTGATCTCTGTTAGCACTTGCCAGTAAATTTTGATGACTCTCATCAATATCAGAGTGCCAGTACTAGTGCCACGCTACCTTTTGCTGAACTGGGGAGCACCAGCGGCCCAGTACTTTCAAATACCAGCACAGCAGTATCACTTAATGACGTGGGGGGTCCCATAAGTGCAGTACAAGCTGATGCGGTGGCAAGCACAAATATTGTCTCGCAACCACCAAGAATTCGCACACAGGCTCATAAAGTATCCTTCCGGATGTGCTTGCAAATCCCGATTGGCAGCCCACAAAGTCTGCAGCACCCGTACTTCCCCCATTCACTGCCCAACCTGAAATTCAGGTGGAAACAGCAAATTTAACTACTCCCCTTGATTTCTTAGAGCTGTTTTTCACGGAAGATCCGTATACACTGACTGTGGATTGAAGCAATTTATATGCACAACAATTTATGGCCGCCAACCCAAATTGAAACCTTGCCAGATCATTCGCATGGAAACCCAATACAGTTTCCGAATTAAATTTTTTTTGGGCCTAAACCTCAACATGGGCATTACTAAAAAAAAATGAATTGCGGTTGTATTGGACCTCAGACCGGATTCATCATATGCCCGTGTTCTTTGCTGCCATGGCCAGGCATAGATATGAGAGCATAATGTGTTTTATGCATTTCAACGACAACACACTCTGTCGTCCTCGAGGTGACCCTGAATTTGACTCCACAAAATTCAGCCCCTTGCAAATCACTTTAACCAAAAATTTGCAGATGGCTATGGGGGGTTGGTGCTATCCTGGCATTTCAGGGCCTCACGAAACTGTGATAGGTAATGAGGAAGTGAAATGAGTTAGTTACGCACCTTCAGGCTTTCAAAGTGGTCACTGGATTTCACGCTCCTGTATGTGGCTAGACTACCAAAAAGTCTCACACATGTGGTACCCTCATACTCGGTAGAAGTATCAGAATGTATTTTGGGGTGTAATTCCATATATACCCATGGCTTGTGTGTGAAAATAGGATTGAAATGACAACTTTGTGCAAAACAAAAAAATGTTTTTGTCATATTCCAGAAACTTGTGGAAAAAAAATAAATCTTTCATGGACTCAATATACCTCTCAGCAGATAGCTTAGGGCGTCTACTTTCCGAAAAGGGGTCATTTGGGGGTGTTTGTACTGTCCTGGTATTTTAGCGCGTCAAGAAATGTGATGAGCAGTCAGAAAGTAAAAGCTGTGTAAATTCCATTATCTATACCATGGTTTGTAGATGCTATAACTTTCACACAAAGCAATAAATAAACTTATTGGGATTTTTTTTAACCAAAAACATGTAGCAGAATACATTTTGGCCTAAATTTATGAAGAAATTTGAAGTTTTTGGATATTTTTCATGACAGAAATGAGAAAATATTGTTTTTTTCAAAAACATTTTTTTTCCAAAAATTTTTGTTTATAGCGCCAAAAACAAAATGTGCACAGGTGATCAAATACCATCAAAAGAAAACTCTATTTGTGTAAAAAAAAATACATAAATTTCATTTATGTACCGTATTGCATGACTGCGCAATTTTCAGTTAAACTAGTGTAGCGCTGTATAGCAAAAAAAAGGCGTAAATTGCAGTATCTATACCATAGTTTGTAGACGCTATAACTTTCACACAAAGCAATCAATATACACTTACTGGGATTTTTTTTACCAAAAACATGTAGCAGAATACATTTTGGCCTAAATTTATAACGAACTTTGAGTTTACTATATATTTTTTATAGCGGAAAGTAAAAAATATTGTTTTTCTTCAAAATTTTCGGTCTATTTTTGTTTATAGCGCAAAAAATAAAAAGCACACAGGTGATCAAATACCACTGAAAGAAAGCTCTGTGTAAAAAAAAGGACGTAAATTTTGTTTGGGTATAACATTGCATGACCGTGCAATTATCAGTTGAATTAGTGCAGCGCTGAGTAGTAAAAAGAGGCCTGGTCATTAAGGGGGATAAATCCTCTAGAGCGCAACTGGTTAAATCTTTAGCGATCAACAAAATGTATTTACAAATGTTTTCTTGAAATGCATACTGCACCGGCATGACATTCAGTTATAAGTAGGGTTGCACCTATACTGGTATGGTTCCAATTCCAAAAACGATACCTTTACGGTGCACATAAGCCCATACACAATGAATGGGTTCAAATCACACTGCAAAAAATTGCATTCAATTTGAACAATAATGCAGTGCGATTGTTATCTGAATCACATGCGGTTTTGCGCACAGCTCCTGTGTGAACCCTGGGCTGTCATAGCGTTTTGAGCCTGAGTTCACACAGAAGAGTTGTGGGAAACCTCCCTAAAACCAAAACAAAGTTGCAGTGAAGGTTACATGTTTGCTGGCCGGAGTGCAGCTTCAGTCTGCAGCCACACCCTCTTGAAAAAGTATACACAGGAAATGTGTTTATGACATTAAAGTTCATTAAATAAAAAAAAAGTGGAGTGGAGGTCACATGCTTCCTGTCAAGTGGCCCTCCACTCTGCAGCCTCTGCTTTTTTGTTACATTAAATTTCACTAGGAAAAAAAAAAGAGGGAGTGGAGGTCACATGTTTCTTGTCGAAAATGGAGCTCCATTTTGCTGCCAGACTTTATTGCTCGGCTGGGCTGTTATAGAGGAACAAGGAAGTGAAGCAGGACCAATAGGAAGCAAGAGAGGTGATCACATGATATTAGACTGTCTCTCAGAACGAGGCTTGGTTCTTATGGAGAAACAGGAAAGAGAAGCTGAACAAGTGTGAAGCCTAAGAAGGTGAAGAGGTTGTGTGCAGCTTTTATTACTTGTGTTGTACAGTAAGATGGAATAGCAGGTCACTAGAAAAGGTACTGTAATTATTTTATTGTGGGTAGGGGTTGAAGATACAGTGTGAAATCTTGCTTTGGAAAGAAATTTTACTCTGTGGGGGATATTTGTCTGTAAAGTCGCTAACTCTGGGGTTGATTTAATAAAACTGGAGCACTCAGAATCTGGTGCAGCTGTGCATGGTAGCCAATCAGGTTCTAACTTCAGCTTGTTCAATAAAGCCGTGACAATAAAACCTGGAAGCTGATTGGCTTCCAATCACAGCTGCACCAATTTTTGCACTCTCCAGTTTTAGAAAATCCCCAATGTGTCCAGAAATGTGCAGCATTCTGTGTATTTATCATGCAAAAGTGACAGAATTACCACAAGGTTGTGTTTAATATAACAAACATTTAGGCAATCCTTTTGAACCCTCTGTTTTATCTAAGTATGCTTCCGCTCACCCAATAAATTCAAATTACCAACGATAACTTAGCCATCCACAACTCCGTCCCCAGCCACATCACTAACCTAATTTCAAAATACCAACCTCCCAAGACCTCCTGCTTGTTATCAACCTCTTTGCCTCCTCCCATGCTTGTCTCTAGGGCTTTTTCCATTCAACCACCATCCTATGGAACTCCCTACCCCAATCCGTCCAGCTATCTACCACTCTGTCCAGTTTTAGGAAATCCCTTCTCTTTAGAGAAGCCTGCCTCCACCTAACAACTGTACTTTTATTTTCTCCATCAGCTCATTCCCCACAATTATTACCTTTTGTATCCCTTAACTCCCTTTTTTAGATTGTAAGCTCTAATGTGCAGTGCCCTCTGGATTCCTCTTGCATTGTAACTGTACTGTCTGCCCCCATGTTGTAAAGCTCTGTGCAGACTGTTGGCAATATAAAATTCTGTATAATAATTACAATAATATGTAAACATGTTGCACATGATAGCCTCAAATGTAAATATAGTTTTCTTAAAATTGGCACTCTGTGCCTGTTTAAAAATCTGTTCTAATTCTAATCTAGATTCTAATCTAGTTTGCAGGCCTAATTCTGCTGCAAACTAGATTAGAATACTTTGGCTACGTTCACACTAGCGTTGTCAGCAGGCAGCAGACAGGCGTTTGGGAAGCGTTTTTACCGCTTTCCAAACGCTTCTGAAAATTCTGCACATTGCAGCACACAGTGCTGTTCACACAGAACCGTTAGCGTTGCGGCAAAACGGACGCCTCTGGTCGAGTCAGGAGGAGTTGAAGCCTCCTATTCAAGTCTATGGTACCGCTCTACAAACAACTGGCCGGCATTTGCACCATTCAAACTTCATTATAGGCATGTGTGGGGCGTTTTTAACGCTTGGCAACTGCCGCAAAACCGTGCATACATCGTTTTTGGAGCGTTAAAAACACTTAACAAATGCCGGACCAACGCTACTCAAACGCTATAGGGGCGTTTGGCAAGAGTTGGAAAAAAAAGTCAAGTGTGAGCGAGCCCTTCAGGGGTATGGACATTTTTTTTTAAAAAACTACTTGTCCAGGGACAAAATCGGTGCCCCAATCTACTTTTCCCTCATGACAATCTACTTGTCCAGATTTTAAAAATATGCATTTTAACCAAAACCGTATTTAAATTGGAGGTGATTTTAGGAATGTTTTAAAAACAAAAGAGGTTTTCTGGCGACTTAAACGTGTAATATTTTAACATTGGGCTGTTTATCTTCTCCTCCCCTCCCTGCCTGTCTCCAGCACCGCACCCGAGGACTAGCAAGGAGGAGAGAGACTGTGCAGGGAGTGTGTGGCTTATCCTATATCCCTTTCGCTGACAGAGCCGTTTTTGCATTTTTTGCACAAGTTTAAAAAAAATCAATTTAGGCCTAAAGATTACATAAAACACCCAAACATTATATATTTTATGAAAGCGGAGACCCTAGAGAATAAAATAGTGGTAGTTCCAATTTTTTATGTTGCATGATATTACCACAAAATTTCAGTAAAAAATACAAGCAAGTTAATTTTAGAGCCAAAGAAGCAATAAATTACCCTATTTTTTGTATAATATAAAAGATGAGGTTGCAGCGATTTAAATAGCTATCCAACTTGTCAAACCTTAAATTTATGGACGCTCGTGAAATGGTGGCGAACTTCAGGACCCCATATTTTCTATAGGTGACGCTTTTAAAGCCCCTTATAGGCTATCAGTTTAGCATTATGGAGGAGGTCTGGTGCTAGAATTATTGCTTTCATCCTAGCGTGCGCGGTGATATGCGATGTGTATCGCAATCAACATTTTTATGCGTAGACGCCCCAGCTTGTGTTTTTACATTTGTGTGCATATGTGGGGGTGGGGGGGCCTCAATTTTTTTTTCTTTCCGTTTGAGGGGGTGGGTGTTATGGGCTTTGGTGTCACTTTTTTTACAATTAAAAAAAACTTTTTTTTTATTTTTTACTTTTTTATCACATAGGGGACAAAGTCTCCTATGTGACAATTTTTGGCGACAGGTTCTCTTTATTGAGACATCCAAGGTCTAAAAGACCCTGCATGTCTCCCCTGAATGTAATGCAGTGCATATCACACATTCTTTCCCAGCCTCCATGGCCGGGAAACTCTCAACGGGGACCTGGAAGTGACATCATAACATCACTTGTCCGCTCTCCTCCCTCTCCTCTAGCCGACGGCGGTGAGCCGGTCCCGGGCCTGTAGATGGGTAAGCAGAGGCCAGGAGACAGTGGGCTAAGTGGAAGGCTGGCACTGTGTGAAAGCAGTCGGCAGCAGCGCTGCCGCCCTAAAGCTTCCACCTAACAGGTGAGCCCTGCTGCTTGCCTGCAGCAGGGATAAAGGTTAAAAAAGAAAAAAACTACCTGCCCAGCACCCGGAACTGCATGTCCTGGGCATCGGGCGATATGAATTCAACATCCCTGATACTTGCCACAAAATTGCAAAAGCAGGCCAACATTTCCTCATTTGTCGCAGAGTTTGTGCGCGGTTTTGCTGAATCTTAAGTGGTAAGTCTCTCAAAAGAGTTCAGGAAGACTATGTTGTGTGAACAAATGTGGAAAAAGCACCTTCATAAATGGCCCACTGTGCTCAGTACAGCAAGGGCCTAATCACACTGCCCCAATCCACTGCACTGTGTTAAAGTGCATTGACTCACACTTCTAAAAGCATTGCACTAGGGCAGCCAATTCATTTGAATCATTTATCAGTGTACCACAACAAAGCAAAAATTGTGCATGCAGAATGTTTTGACAGCGCAATGCGCACGCATTGCCCTCACAGTACAGAGCAATTGTGTTGTAAAGGTGTGTGGCACTGCAAGGCTGGACTACGAGACGGCACACTAATGAACCGTTTTTGCATGTAGAGCAGATAGTTAACATTAGTGTGTACCATCTTCCTCATAAGCGTGATTAAATAGCTTGTTTTATTATCTGAGAGCAGGCTGGTATTTTGTATGTTTATTAAAGGAGAAATGTGGGTTTATGAAAAAAAAAAAAATAACATCCATACTCCCCTCTCTGCTGTAGTATCAGTGTTAAGCTGCTGCTGTCCCACGTCGGCTCTAAGATGAGGGGTCACATGATCACTGATCGCTCAGTTCTTTGTCCGCTTGGAGCGGAGAGCAGTGACTGTCAGTCATCACTTTCTGCTCCTCCAGGTCTCACTGGAGTGCCAGGTTGCAGAGTGGGTGGGCACAGCTTTTAGCCGCATGCTGAGAGGCATAGCCATCTGTTAATCAGCCAGCTGGGTGGATCCTTCCAGACTCAGACTCTGTGTCATAGGAGTACAAAAAAGCTTTGGCCATACTTCTCTTGTCTCCTGAATACTAAGGGACAGATGTCATAATTCAGAAAGGTATAAAACAAGAACACAAAAATGATCCTTTAAAAGCATCACAATAGACACCTTGGTGCAGACTGAGGTGAGGCTGAGAGATATATATTTTTTTAAATTTCAAATTAATCTGTTTAAAGCACCTATTACATAAGAAAAAAAAAGCAAATAGAAACCTGTAAAAGTCCAATAATTAAGCACAGCACAGCTGCTGGTGACAATGGTCTTTGTTGTCTTATACAGCTAGAATCTTCAGCATCCAACACTTCCATGTGCGCCAAATATAGCAGAGTGTACTTACACTGGAAGGTTTAACCATACCGGGGGGCTGTAAAGCCCTTTGTTTTTGTTTGTTTGTGAGTGCTCTGATATGTGCCTGGGTAAACTGCGCCTGAACACTCTCCATAGGCCATTGAGCTCAGAAGCAGGGATCACTATGGTTTTGTAGGCAGAGGTGATGTCATATATATGTCCATTTTCTTTCAAGCACAGACCAGCAGAGAAGTGAGGAACTTGGTCACTTTTTGGGTCAACCATGCCCAGAGTGAGTACACTCTCTGTTGTTCCACCTGTCTTTTCAGAGCTTCAAAGCACAGTATTGGTTGTGAGCAGAGAAGAAGAAGAAGCTGTTTTTATAGCTTTCCCCAGATTCTGGTATTCACAGAGTGGGCTCCATAGTTTGGACTTTTCTAAGTGTTTTGGGAGGGAAGAAACCTCCATTCCAGTGTCCAGGTCTTGCTGAAGACCAGCAGGATGTGTGACCAGGTGCGCACAGCCCTTATAATGACAGGCTTGGGCATAGCTCAGGTCTCCCATTTGGAGACAGGTGTGTTCTGCTGTTAGGAGCCAGAAATCTTCTACTAAAGAGCCATACGTGCTGGAAGAGCGATTCCATGTCCATAGGGATAGGAAAGTTGAAGCAGCTAAGTGAGTTTGGGAGACTGGGAGAAGTACTACTAGGCAAATCCCAGTGACTGAGGGAATCTGGAAGTCTCGGAGGAGTGAGAGAGCCCTAGGGTGTCAGTAGAACCAGAATCAAAAGGCCCGGAAGTGGGCCCATGCAGCAGGGTGCTGCAACTGAATTGTCTAGGAGAGATAGGGGTGCTAAGAGAACCCAGAGAGTCAAGAGAGCAGGTTCCAAGGTTAAAGCTTAAGTAGTGTCGCTGCTTTCCATTTTCTGTGTTTGCTGGTGAACACCCCCTGTATGGGCAGCTGTCATGTTTTCAACTTTTCTTTAAAGTGACACTAAGGGCCAGTTCACACTACAACAATGCACTCCGGATGCAATCCAGATACGTTACAGTTCACACCACACGCAGTTCTAGTGCAGTTTGCTATGTTCCAGTATGGTTCTGTGCTGAAAAAAAATGCAGCATGTTCTATTTTTTTTTTCTGCACCTGAAACTGACTAGAACTAATTGCACTATTATTATTATACAGGATTTATATAGTGCCAACAGTTTGCTCAGCGCTTTACTAGTGTGAACTAGGACCATTGGGATACATGGAAACACTGTGCATGCATTTTTGATGCAGAAAAAAACACACTGGACTGCATCTAGTGTGAACTAGCCACAAAGTTTTTTTTTTTTTTTTTTTCTCTTAAATTAACAAACATGCCTATACTTACCTGCTTTGTGCAGTGGTTTTGCACAGAGTGTCCCCAATCCTCTTCTTTTCAAGTCCCAGGCAGCACTCCTGGCTCCTCCCCCTCAGGCTGCCGTGAACGTCGCTGGATCGGAGGGGACTCAGGTAAGGATTTGGGGGAGGGGCACTGAGGGGGGGAGCTGCACACATAGAATACATGAAGGTAGAAAACTTGAACCTTTAGAACCACTTTAAGTTTGTTTAATAAAAGTTAATTTGGCCAGCTCCTCCTCCCGCCCTCTGTCCTGAGCAGTGCTGCCTTCCGTTCTCTGCTATGCACTGAGAATGTCAGTAGCAGCAGAGGAGGCTGGGGGGAAAGGAGGGCAGAAAACATTGCTGGGGGGGGGGGGGCTAGAGATCACTGCTGTGGGGGAAAGGGGGGCAGAGGACAGTACTGGGGGGGAGTTGATGTGCAGAGGACACTGCTATGGGCAGGGACACCCCCATATCAGGGTCCTCTACCTCCTTTCATATCGCCCCCCACAGTAGTTGTTATCTTAGCCCGTCTCTTCTTTTTACGGCAACAGATTGTCTCTGACAAAATCTAAGCCCTGTCCTGCCCCAACCTGGCCAATTCTGTCTACAATAGTTCACTGTCATCCACCCTGGACACATTGGCCCCCCTCACTACACACAGAATTAGGCCCTGTCCGCCACAGCCCTGGCAAACAGACAATACCAGATGCCTCAAAAAACGTAGCCGTGCTCTTGAGCGTTTATGACGTAAGACTAACACCCAGCAAGACTTCGACCAATATAAACCTGTCCTTCAAAAATGCAATTCTTGTCTCCACACTGCCAAACAGATCTATTTTAATACTCTCATTAACACCCTCTCACACAATCCCCGGCAACTCTTTTCTAACTTTTAACTCTCTACTTCATCCTTCATTACCTTCATTCACTACCTTCATTTTGTAAAGCACTGCGCAGACTGTTGGCGCTATATAAATCCTGTATAATAATAATTGTCACCTAATCTGGAACACCAGATTCTAATTTTCATGGATTTGATGTAGTAAAAGTAGGGATGTACTTTTTTTTTTTTTTCCACTTGACAAATCAACATTTTCGTTAACTTCACTTATGAGAAAGAATCCACCAAGTCTGTTTTGTGTGTCATTTGTTCAAATATATCACTTCTATCTGTAGGCACTGTTTGAACAAAAAACTAATGTTTGAATGTTCAGATATGCTGAAAAAGTCAACAATTCCCTGTGAGTTATACATACTTATTCCTGAGTGTGTCTTTATATTGTGTGTATATTTGTATGGTCTGGTAGAAAAGGCACTTGTGGGTCATGTACTGATGCAAAACAAACAGATTTGTTGGTGTACGTTTTAGCAAGGCACTTCTTGTCTTTCTAAAGACAGTCTTGCAAAAGAGAAACATCAAATCTGTTTATGATGCTTTGGTACAAGATCTGCGAATGCCCCTTCCACTGGACCATTTGTGCTTGCCTTGAGTGCGTCCTGGTAGTATTTGCCCTTATCTTAGTGCAGTGCCCATCATTGGGCTTCCTTGCACTCGCTCTTTGTCTCTCTCTAATACAGTATGGAAGCCAATACCTGAAATGGCATAGCTGATAACTAATTTTTTTGTATGTTAATGTATTAGTAATAGCAATCAGAGGGCTAAAACAAGCCTAGGCATTGCTTAAAGCGGTTGTAAAGGCTGAATATTTTTTACCTTCGTGCATTCTATGCATGCAGGTTAAAATAATTGCTGTGTGCAGCGGTGCGCCCAGCCCCCTCAATACTTACCTGAGCCCCATCGAGATCCAGTGATGTGAATGACAGCCTCGGCTGTTCCGGGTCTCTGACTCCTCATGGCTGAGACAGCAAGCAGGAGCCATTGGCTCCTGCTGCTGTCAATCACAGCTAGTCCGCCAATAAGGAAGGGGGGGGCAAGCCGTAGCTCCATGTATGAATGGAGAAACTGAGCAGCGGGTGCCCCCTTAGCAAGCTGCTTGCTGTGGGAGCACCCAACAGACAGGAAAAACCAGGAGCACTGGTGGGGGATCAGAGAAGAGGAGGATCTGGGCAGCTCAGTGCAAAACCACTGCACACAGTAGGTAAGCATAGCATGTTTGTTAATTTACAAAAAAAAGAGCCTTTAGAATTGCTTTAATTAACATTTTAGGACGTGTACTGAGGAGTGCCATGTACAAAAGTTCATCTCACTTGAAGGACTTTTAATGGTTAAAAGCATCAAATACAGCCAATGCATTGTGGGGGGGGGGGGGTTAAAACATTCCCTTCGTTAGGGCTTGAATAGTCTATTATTAAAATCATGACAGAATACACTAGGTGACCTGTTTTAAAGCATGACGAAGATTAATATATCCTGAGAGCACTAAAGGCAACCCACTGGTTTAATTACTATCGAGTGCTCAAGCCCTGAAGAAGGGGAAGGCTTTTTCCCCAGAAATGCGTTGGCTATACTTGATGCTTTAATGTTCCAAAAAGTCCTTTAAGTTAGATAAACTTTTGTACCAGGCGCTCCTCGATACTCCTCTAAGAATTTACTGTCTGACGAACACATCCTTTGTTGCTATCAGAGAAGTAGCAACCTAGGGCCAGAACAAGCTTCACCTATCGTTATATTTAAATTGCAGATCTGCTTCTTTGAAGGAAAAGTCACTTTGTTCGATCCATTGGAACCAACTTTCAGTTCTATTGGTCCAGCGCAATCACACACACACCAGGTAATTACTATTTTAGTCTGCCTCTGTACATATTATAGAAATGGCTTGGGTAGCTTGAAAGCCACCCAGGCTCCTCTACAATAACATTTCCTCTCTGTGAACTATAATCGTTCAGCTTCTGTCAGAGTGACAGTTCACAGACTCTGTGAATGAACCCAAAAGTGCTAATCTCTGAGCCATTCCTCATTCATGGCTTTAGTGTGTCTGTTCCAGGTGTCAACTGAGCTGCAGACAGGGTTGCTCTGTTGCTTGTATGCATCTTCTGAACACAGAGGAGGCACCAAGGGCCTGTTTAGAACTCTGATGTCACTATATTGAGAAACTTTTGAGTCACTATTCATTGTCAGCAAGGGAGAATTGTCGCCAGCACACCGAGGATCACCAATATGGGTTCAAAAGTAATAATGAATGATCACATAGTTACAGCAAGGCACCGTTTCGGAGTCTCGCAGGACCCCTTCATCAGGTCACCTGCCTGATGAAGGGGTCCTGCGAGACTCCAAAACATTGCCTTGCTGTAACTATGTGATCTTTCATTTAAAACTTTTGGACCCATATTGATGATCCTCTGTGTGCTGGTGACATTCTCCCTTGCCAATTTTGTTCGGTTCCAGCCGACGATCGCTTCAGCACCCACTTATACACACAGCCATTTTTAATGCAGGAACGTGTGCGTTTGGATTGTACACTCACTATTCACTGTCAGGTACATGCTAGTTCCCTTGTGGTAGGAATAAAGATAAAGCTGACCTGTATTAAAAAAAAAAAAAAAAAGCTCCTAAAGTAGTTAAAAGCCAGAGTAATATTTTCCTGAATCTGAAACTCGTGCCTCAACTTTCGCCAGTGCAGTCAATACCCTCAGAAACCACTAAGCAACTCATCCACTCCCTCATCATATCACGACTCGATTACTGCAACTGCCTCCTCACTGGCCTGCCTCGCCACAGGCTATCCCTGCTTCAGTCGATCCTGAATACGGCAGCCAGACTCATCCACCTTACCAACCGCTCCGTTTCCGCCACCCCCCTCTGCAAATCCCTTCACTGGCTTCCGATTGCGCAACGGATCAAATTTAAAATCCTAACACTGACGTACAAAGCTGTCCACCATACTGCCCCGAACTACATCACTGACCTAATATCCAAGTACCACCCAACACGCACACTCCGCTCCTCACAAGACCTCCTTCTCTCTAGTTCCCTGGTCTCCTCCTCCCATGCCCACCTCCAGGACTTCTCCAGGGTGTCACCCATCCTCTGGAACTCCCTGCCCCAACCCATCAGGCTATCACCTACTCTCCTCTCCTTTAGGCGCACCCTGAAAACCCACCTCTTCAGGGAAGCCTACCCCACCCTCTGCTAATTTGCCGACCTCCTCCACTCTTCCTACCACTCCATCCCCCACAGCTATCTCCTCCTGTACCAGTATCCCCTCTCTCCTAGATTGTAAGCTCGAAAGAGCAGGGCCCTCGAACCCCTCGTGTATCACATTGTATTGTTACTGTACTGTTGCATGTTCTGTCCCCCTTTTGTAATGTACAGCGCTGAGTGAACTGTTGGTGTTTTATAAATACTAAATAATAATAATAATACCCATAGACTTCTATGGGGCCATCTCCTGATACAGGGAATATGAAAAATGCCCTCAGTGTGAAATCTTTTGTGTCAGACACACACTCCCCACTTACTGGCTGAAAAAGGGTAAGTATGAAATGTGCAGTGAGAAGAAATAAGCATTTTTAAAACTGTGGGGGTTTTTTTTTGTTATTTTTTATCCTGAACATATTACCTTAAAAAATTGTGGAGAAACCCATATGAAATACTTTCCCTTTTTAAAACTAAATATTTGTTTTTTTGCCTTGTAGGTTTCTATTCAACTTTCCAAGTTGGAAATGAAGGATATGATATAGCGAAGTCTATATGACGGAACTGGACTGAAAATTACAGCCTGTCATGATCTCTGCACTTGGCAGAATACAGACTTACAATGATTGCTACTACTGGTTCCAGTGGACTTTGTGAGTACACACTGCATGTGTCATGTAAGATAGCAGAAGTGTAATAAACCTGCACGGTGTCCTCATCTTACATTGTAATTTGACTATGTCCACACAAGACACAAATGTTGAATACAAATAAATGGACTATTAGTCTGTTTGTGAGGAACCCTATTTAATTAATACAATCGAAAGTGGAGCTGATTGAGCCAGAATGTTGCATGCACAAATTTCAGCTAAATGCATCTGGTATGAATAAGCACCATTTACTAATACTGGATTTTGTAAACTTAATTTTTCTTTGCAGGAAAGACATTTTAACCATTATAGCTATATTGTGGCTGGTATTCTAAGCATTTGCTCTCCTTTGTGTGGTGGAATTGCTGGTGGATTCTTCCTTGAGAATGGTTAAAATCACTACCCCAGACCAATGTTTCTGTAATTTTGAGAGGATGCCAACCAGACTTATCCACCTGGGTCCCATGCTCTACCCTCTTGCAACTGAGTCTCATTCCTCCTGCTGCATTCTTCAGAACATCAAACAAATGCAGACTAATCACCAGAAGCCTCCTTGAACTGGCAGGAGCAGATGACTGGAGGTGGAAGTCTGCCTCCTTGGATTTTTGTTTTCCATTCATGGTGCTTAAGTACAGCATCTTTGAAAGGAGGAGGTGAGTGGAAAGGGTGGGCATGGTCTGCACTCTTGATGAGTGCATATGACAGGTCCCATGGCTTTAATAACCCCCACTGCTTCTAAAGTTTATGGTTGCAGGAGTAGGGGGGGGGGGGTATCACAAAAGGAGGATTTAAGCTAGAGCAAAAGTCAGCAGCACAATGGACACATCACATTTATAGTAAGCAATGTCCCTTGTGCTGATATTTTTTATTTGTTGTGGTTTTTTTTTTATTTTTATTTTAAAGTAACTTAGGCTTTAACAATACCCATAACAAGCAATCTGCCTTGCTTTATAATGAAAATGTCAAAATAATGTGAGCCTGACAGGGTTTTTGAAAGACCTGGGGAACACTGGAAAGGAACAGAAAAACAAGTCCTGTGTCATGCACAAAGCACCATGAAAAATGGTGGTCATTGTCAGGTTGCTATTAACTGTGTGAGTGGCTTAAAGAGGGATGATTAAACAGAACCTGAGCCTAGATGCTGTATACACTGCATTCCTATACCACAATGATCAGCTCTTATTGTTTGGAGAGTAGGGAATGGCCTCAGCCCCAGCTCCTTCTGTTAAGCCACGCCGCTGACACATTTTGTGGTGCCGTGGGGGCTTAGTCATAGAGGTATGAAATGCGTCAGTGGGGCGTGGCTTAACAGGAAGAGTTGGGGCTGAGGCCGTCCCTAGTCTCCAAACACTATAAATTGTTTGGTGTGCGGTGTTTACCCATGTACTCCTAATTGCTGAGCAAAAAGCAATAGTCTCACAGACATGCATAAACTTCAGGACACACATTTATTAAAAATGTAAATTTTTGCTTCCATATGCTTTTCAATACACAAAATATCACTTTGTTTGACAGAGCCTATCTTAAAGAGGAATTACATTAATACTAGCAATTGTTGAGACAATGAACACTTTGGTCAGGACTATGTAATGTACAACATAGTATGTAGAGTACAGAGGTCAGGAGGAGGGGGGAGGTAGGGAGAGAGAGGGGAGGTTAGGGGGAGAAGAGAAGGGGAGAGAGGGAGAAAGAGAGTGTGTGTGTGTGGGGGGGGGGGGGGGGGAGTGTTCAATGTACAGAATGTTTGCCTGCCTAATATGGTCCCGCCAAGGCTCAGGTAGTGGCACGGATGCAAGCAGCTAGCAACTTGCCGCCCACACAACTCCTTTCCAAGCCCTGTAGTCACACTGAGCTACCTTGTCCACATTTTCTACTGATGACAGCCATGCAGGGTCAGCGATGTGCCTCCTCCTGCCTACAAGTGCTCTAACTAGGTAAAGGGAACCTTTCTTGAGTCTCCCAGGTGTCATGGCATTACAAGTCCCAGCGCACGCTCACACCACTAGGTATGAGTGCCACTGAGGAGGTGTTTTTTTTTTTTTTTCTGGAGTTGGGCTTTAAAACACGCCTCCACTGACCTCTATTGCTGTCGGAATTGTGGAGTAATTCATCCTCAAATGTCACTAGAGAAACCCTGAAGTTGGTCAAGTGCAGACTGAAAAAAGTCAGAATGTGTTCCCGCAAGCCAACACTGATTTGGACCCATCTAGACCTACTCATTTTGACTAATAGAATTTGCTAGCGGATCATTAGCGATTTGATAGTGTCTCCTCCAGCGCAATAATACACTACCTGAAGAAATGGGCAAATGAATTTCATAAATTTAACAAACTGCTGCTTGTCAAGGATTTTCAGTATTTATCTTGCTCTGAATGTGTGTAATCTGACTTGTGTAAGTTGGGAACAACACTGTTTCTCTGTTTGTACTTGGCAGAGACCGTTTTAAAACTGAGCCCTGGTTCACACTAATGCAGTGCAGGGAACGCATTGCAATCACACAGCATCCATACGATCTGATATTGGTGTCAATGTTAAATTAACGACATCCTGAAACTGATCAAACAATGCAGTGCGATTACCAGTATTCACATCACATGGGTGTGAACACCCATGCAATGTGAATCAGGTGCAGGAAATTTTTTTTTTTTTTTTTTGATGCAATGTGATTTGAGCTATACAAAATGTATGACTCAAATTGCACTGCACAGACATTGCATGTGATTTTTCAAACCTTTGTTTGTGTGCGGTGTGCATTGCCCTTCCATGTGTACCTTACTGCTAAGGCTGGTTATAGGTTGGGAAGGTTGCCATTTTTTGTGTAGTTGGCTAATTTGAATGCAGGGACGCACTGGATGCCTTTGCTGTCATTTTGGTATAGCTGGACGTCACGTGTGTCGCTGTACCTTTTAAGGGGGGATGGGCTCCTCCAGGCACACCTGCTCTTTAACCTTTCCATGGATACATGTGCTCCTACTATGGAGGCTTTGGAATTTTTAGTTAAGTCCACAGTATACAGAGGCCCCTTGATGCGGGACTGTGGCTTACGCATGTATTTGCAAATGTGTGCAAACAAAACCTTCTGTTTTTAATGCAAACTGTTAGACAGGGCCAAATTGGTTATTTCACAGGCTGGCTGGTAAGTGTTGCTGGGAAGTCCTTTGCTTGCCATGTGCATTGCCCTTCCATGTGCACCTTACTGCTAAGGCTGGTTATAGGTTGGGACGGTTGCCATTTTGTTTGTGTAGATAGTATGTGATTGGCACAGGAATGGGGTGCGGTTCCTATGCGAATCACATGCGATGTGTCGCACTGCATTAGTGTGAACCAGGGCTAAAGGTAGATTGAAGATCCCCTAAAAGAACTTTTGGAAGTAGGTTAATCATGAATTTATTTCAGTATGTCATCATAAGCAACTTTGTCAATAAAGCAAAATAATTTTGAAAGGCAAGCTTGTAAAATAAGAGTAATAATACCAGTGCTTCTGCTGGTGACTCTTGGCTTTGCTCTGTTGCAGAGCTACAATGGCTGAAGATTCTTCAGCATCTGACACTTGAGGGGGGGTCTGTTTATCAGACAATTTTTTGATGACTGTTGCACAAATTCGAGGAGGTTGGACAAATTTTCCCCTTCATTCCTATGATCATCAGCTACATCCGACGCTGTATATTTTCACACGGAGTTATTTCAGAAAACTTTAGCAATTTTAGGCCACTAGATGGAGCTGATGATTAGAGTAATTATTCCGTTACAGAAAATACGGGAAATGAATCCAGCCTGCACAAGTGTGTGCGACATTCATCAAACAAATGTTTTTTAAATAGCTGCCTTTGTGTTTCAGTTGCCTGCATACACCTCTGTGCACTGTGGTTCCTTCCCTCCTCACTGCATCTCTACATCTGTTCTAAGAGAAACATGGTGGCTACCATTGCTGACTTCTTTCTCAAAATTCAAGTCACCTGGTGTGTGTCATGTGGTGACTTTAGAACTACAAGACCTTCAATGGCAGATGATACTTCTAGTTTAGTCATTTACAGATTCCTATGAATGAATGACATGGCTGCACAAGATAAGAATTTGACAGGAGACAATGTGGAGAAGAACACCACGATCACATAAAAGATGGGGGGGGGTGACGGACGCAGCATCAGACCCCCAGTCCTTCTCACCGACTTGTGACCAAAGGACTAGCCAATCTAAAACCGCGCTGTCACGTGTGTAAAAATGCCACGCTCAGCTGCACCCTGCACAAAGATTTTCCAGCTAATGGACCACAATCTATGTACCGCAGCCTGAGAGTGATTGTTACTGGGTCAGGTTAATTGCGCAATTAACCCTTCACACTGCCACCACCTTATTTTTGTACAGAGTAGGAGGAAACTTGCGAATCTTAGCAGTAACACTATGATGTTTGAATAAGCGTCTGTATACACACTGTCACCGCAGGCAGATGTATGCAGAAGTTAAAAACACACAGTAGCGCTCTTCAGAGACAGGGATTCTTAGTTTTGCATTAAAGAGCTTTAGAAACCGTTCAACACTTTTCAGAAAATAGGATTTATTACTAAATAGGTCAAAATGGTGCAATAAAATATTTACAGAAAAAGATGTAGCTTATATATATATATATATATATATATATATATATATATATATATATATATATATATATATATATATATATATATATATACACACAGAGCAATAACAGCAGAGAGATAACAGAAAGAAGTTTAGAAAGGTAGAATACTTGCAGAAGTCCTGGTTTAAGCAGCGTTCAAGGGTCCTGAGCAAAAGGGTGCCTTTTGTCCCAAAGTTGGTTCCTGATGTTAAAAGGGAGATCTCTTCAACTTACTTCAAGCATAACAGCCTTTTTCTTGGAACCCAGCAGGGTGTCTCCTTAAAGCAGAGAACCAATTGCCTCATTTGTGGAGGGGTGTTTTAGGCGGGGAACTCAGGCTATGACCAAATCCCTCTCAGTTTATATCATGGTCAATAACCTTCCCTAGGCACATGTAGCATCCTATCCACTGGCAGGATAATATGCAGAACGATATTCTGAACCTCCAGACATCACATATGACATATCTGTTGTGACGGTTAAGGAGATATCACTTTCTGCTCTCGGGTAGACGTAATCTAGGGGTGTAAGGTATCAGGTATCAAAATGACCTTTCTGAATATGTCTTATTTTATTGTATGTATTACCTACGAGAAATTGCGAAATTGTATGAAAAAGTGTTTTCACATGGGATATATGTTTTACTGCTATCCCAGAATGCTTTTGAAGTCCAGTGACTGACGGGGTTTATAGTTTTACGATCAGCTTCAGAGCAAGAGTGGGACAGACACCCTGGTATCAGCTAATTGGCTTTACAACCATCAAGGGTATCCAGCCGTGCCCTTTTGCGCTCCTGAACTCAGAACACCCACAGACCAGATGTCACTCAACAGAAAGGGAGGGGGCTGAATTGCAGTGAGAATGACAAGATGGAGGATCCTTAGCAACATGGACGTCCACGTCCATATTTGTGCGCACGATTGCTACAAGGGAGGGCTGTGGACACCCTCCATATTTCATGTTACACCCTAGATATGGGTGTAACATGAAAACATGGTTAGACTGATAGACTCTCTTTTTAAGCCAGATGGTTACCTTGATAGTCAGTCATTGTTCTCTTCCTTGGTTTTTTATGAGAAAAGTAATAAAAAGATTAAAAAAAACAACAAACAAAAGGCAAATGTGTTTAAAAGAAAAAAAACAAACTTTTCAGATACAGAGTATGCCTGTTACTCCAAAGAGGGCGGAACACCATTTTTTACCTGGTGTATTGACTCTGGAGCTACAAGCCATTTGACCAGTGCTAAAAATTCCTTACTCAGCTGCATTATTATTATACAGGATTTATATAGCGCCAGCGGTTTGCTCAGCGCTTTACATTTTAGTGGGAGACAATACAGTTCGATACAAGAGGGATTTGAGGGCCCTGCTCCTTGGAGCTTACAATCTAGGAGGGCGGGGTGAATGGTACAGTAGGTAGGTGGGGGATGGAGCGGTTGGAAGAGTAGAGGATTCCAGAATTAGCAGAGGGTGGGATAGGCTTCCCTGAAGAGAGAGGTTTTCAGTGATCGCCGAAAGGCAAGTAGAGTAGGTGATAATCTGATAGATTGGGGTAGGGAGTTCCAGAGGATGGGTGACGCCCTGGAGAAGTCTTGGAGATGAGCATGGGAGGAGGAGATGAGGGAGCTAGAGAGTAAGAGGTCTTGCGAGGAGTGGAGTGTACGGTTTGGGTGATATTTAGAGATAAGATCGATTATGTAAGTTGGGGCAGTGTTGTGGATGACTTTATATGTCGTCGTTAGAGTTTTTTAATTTTATCCGTTGGGCAACTGAGAGCCAGTGGAGGGATTGGCAGAGCGGGGAGGCAGATATAGAACGGTTAGTGAGGTGGATGAGTCTGGCAGCAGTGTTCATGATAGACTGGAGGGGGGATAGCCTACGATGAGGTAGGCCAATGAGGAGGGAGTTACAGTAGTCGAGGCGTGATATGACAAGGGAGTGAATAAGTTGCTTAGTGGTTTCCGGGGTTAGGAACGGTTGTATCTTGGAGCTGTATCAAAGCAACCGGCTAAGGGCTAGTTCACATCTGTATGATTGATGAACTTTCATCAAAATGCACATAATATAGAGTTTAATGGTAACACACATAAAACACATGTAACCTAAAACTCAAAGATGCACCAAGTAAGACTTGTGTTTAGCACACCACTCCTAAAACGCTGAGGTGTGACTGGGGCTTATGGGCAGTATAATGTCTTCAAAGGACCAGTGCAAGGTTATCTACACTTCCCCTCTATCCCAAACAGTCACTACAAACAAGTAATGTAGAAAAGCTGATCCATGTTAATACTCTAAGTGCAGAGATGGTTGATGATTTGGTTATTGCTCACAAAGAGGAAAAGGAAACTGCAAAAATTAGTACAGCGCTCATTGAGCACTTTAAAACTAAGGATCTAGCTGATATGTCCTACTACCGAGGTATTCAAAAAAAGTATGAGGAAGATGGAGGTTTCCAGTTTAATCAGAATTCTAAAATGTGTATGTTCTATAAACAGTTTGGCAGGGCAGAATGCAAAGGTGTAAGCACACCAGTGGAAATGGCTTACTTAAAAGAGCAGTAGGGGTTTTGGATGCCGCATCAATCCTATTCTGCTGTCCCTTGCTGGCTCTATACAGAGAACTGAGCGCTTAAACACTGCTAATAACTTCTCCCCCCTCCGTTCTGAGAAGAGAGCTGTGACTGTCGGTCTCCAGCTTTATGCTCTGCCCCTCCAGCTCATTGGAGTTCTGGGCTGTGGAGGGAGCAAAAGAGGCTGGCTTTGGTTCTTAGCGGATGGCTGAGAGCCTCAGCCAAGTGCAAATCCAGGCTTCTATGTGGATCCGGACTATATGGTCGGGATCTTTTCAGAGCATTTATCTTCTCTGATGTCAGCTGACAGTGCTATTGGCTGAAAATAGATCAGATGCAGAACGAAATACACTCCAGTGATCCATAGGAGAAGTATTGCCAAAAGAGCTTTAGCTATACTTTTTTCTTTTTTAATTATGATTTCACTTTTCAGAAAAAAAGCCCATTTTTGCAGGTAAAAAAAAATCTGCATTTACATTTTTATTTATTTTTTGAGCCTGTAAATCATTGTACTAGCAATCAGCAGATCACTGATGCCATGCAGGTCTTCTGCAGACTGTCAGTGTAATCTGTCTGCTCGTACCTTTTATCGCCAAACAGTTTTACACTGACAGGAAGACTTAATGAACTACAACAGTGCTCAACTGCGCCGTTGTAGTTCATTGACAACTACAAGCCGACATCCACAAAGCATGTTGGAACTTGTAGTTCATTCATTCATAGAATTCTGTTGTATCAAGAGGAACTGTTCGAGATTAGGGGATTACATAGAACAATTTGAAATGATCAAACAACGATTTATTCAGAAGGGTTATGACCCTGATAAGTTGGAAAAATTGAGGTTTGTAATTCGCAAAGAGTATATAGGAGATGGAAGAAAAAAGGTCACAAATGGTAGTAAACAAAAAGGTAAAGGGAAATTGGAGTATTCTTTTGTCTCTAATTTTAGCTGTCAATACAAAGATATGGAGAGGATTATGCAGAAACACTGGCCTATTGTGAAAATGGATAAAATGTAAGGTCCTTTACATCCCAGTAAACCACCATTTATATATAGAAGGGCATCCAATTTACAGAATAAGTTGGTAAAAAGTATTGTTTCTCCCCCCAAGAACAACAGTAACAGGATGTTTGATCTAAAAGGGTTATTTCCATGTAGGAAATGTAATATTTGTAGAGTAACAGGAATGAAAACAAGGAAAATAGAAAACTTTGTGTCACATGTGACCAATAAAGAATGTAAAACATGCACCACCCATTATGTTACCTACTTGTTGGAATGTCCGTGCAAATTCCAATATCTAGGTCGAACTACTAGGCAGTTATACGTGAGATTAAGAGAACATGTTTCTAATATAAAGAAAGGGGAAAAAAAAGATCATAGCTTGTCTAGACATTTCAAGGATGCTCATAGCTGTGATCCCTCCCAGTTAAAATTTTGTGGGATAGAGTGGATGGTCACTGGAGGGGTAATATTAGGACTAGAGAAATCTCCAGAAATGAAACTTATTGGATTTATGAGAGACACTATGAAACCCAAGGGGCTGAATGTGGAGTTAGATCTTAACTGCTTCATATCGGATTTGTGAATACACTTTAGATGTGGCTGCACTCATAGTGGTGGCATAGGTGTAGCCACTTTTCTCACCTTCCTTTTTGTATTTTGATTATTCATAGCCTTGGGGGTTATAGCTTTCAGCTATTTCCTTTGTCTTCCTTTGTAGTCCCTTTTTAGCAATTTTAACTATTTAGATGGTGGTTATAATCTTTATCTAGTAGTAAATCTATATATATAAATGAGGTTATATGACTTAGAACCTTCCCCCGTTAATATGTGCGTCATATTAGGATTATTACTTGATTCATTCTGGCTATTTGCTTATAGCTGGGGTTGAGTTGTATTGTGCACCATCTACCTCCCTTATACATCTATTATTCGAGGACATTTTTGTAGTTTGCGGTATTATAATAGAGCCAACCAATGTTCATAATATATAGCTGAAGGAGCTCTTAAACAGGTATGTTCCTCCTGTTTACACTCTGTATGGGTGCGTAGTTATAAGTTATAGTAAGACATCTAAAATAATAACAGGTAATGCTCTGTAATTTATCTATAGAGATAACAATTCCGCTATATAATTAATATATTTACATATTAATGGGCTCTAAATTTAGTTTATTCTCTCCTTTCTCATTCTGTATTTGTCCCCAGTCATTAATTAGATTTCATCTGGTATTAATATCAACAGGGTATGTTATGTAGTTTAAATAGAGTTCACCATGCATACATTTAATATATCACTAGATGGCAGCAGGGAGTGATACTGTCCACTATTTTATGTTCTTTCAAGTGATAATTGGTTTTAGACATATGTATTAGCCATTTAACAGGATGCTCTGTAGTTCTTATTGGTCTTAGAAACATTAGCCATGTATTAATATTGCTGTACATGTCATTATTTGTCATTTGTAAGTAAGATGTACACTGTATAGGTATTTTACTGTACAGATGCTATGAGAGACTTTTTTGTTTTTGATATAGAAATAATGGAAACAGATTATTTTAGATATCCAAGTGGTAGGAGTGCCTAGGAACCAGAGCAACCCATGAACACCCAAACATCGCGTGGTCTCTATGTAATGGGAATTCCACATCTAGTCATTGGAGGGTGTACAGCAACTTTATTTCCAACTGGAAAGCCAGTGTTGCATACAGCAAACTCGTATATATCTGGGGAACTTTTGGGACTCCAGGTTCACACTTGCCAACATGTTGTGGACTGGTTGCGGGTACAGGAATCACACCTGTTCCCAAACCCACAACTACCCGCAGCCAAATTGTACTGCTCTTACGAGACAAGAGGGGCTGCCATTTATTCTGAATGGCACCCTTATGCATCACAGCGCGTTTGCAAGTGCAGGAACCCGCATGGTCAAAAAGCAGTTTCCCTGCGACTGCGTTTTTAAAAGTTGCATGCACCTTTTTCCTGTGGGTAACGTGGGCACAGCAGCCAAGTCAAATGAGTGCCCAAGCAAACGCCGGCTGGACAGCCCACAATAGTGTGAACCTAGGCTAAAACTGTCTGCCTAGATTTTCCTGTCCCTTTTGATAAAGTTCCTCAACATGCAGTTACGGTGCATTGATAAATTTCCCACTAACTTTAAAAAGTAACTCAACTTTTGATAAGAAAAAAAACATTCCCCTCTGGGTGATCAATGTACATTGCAAAGATTGTAACAAACTTTGTAGCAGAATCCTGCCTTTTTGTTATTCTGAAGAAATGGCTCTTTGTGTCCGTATGCAGAGTGAATCTGTAAGGGAGTGACTTTATAATTATCAGTCAGCTGCTGCATCTACAGGGCTCTGAGAAAATTGGCAAGGTCTGCATCCCTTTTAGATGTGATTTCCCTTTGGGAGTAGCTCCCCAAAAATGACATTGTTGTTGCTGAGGATGCTCAAAATCTGACTTGTATCTTAGTGCAGATTTCTGTGAAAATCAGTGAGCCATTCACTCAAGCAGGAAATGACATATCTGGAGTGTGTTCTGTACACCATCTGTGTACAGAACTCCAGGTAGCCATATTGCATTTTACAGAAAACTACACAGCAGTAACTTGGAAAGCAACAGTCATTTTTAATAACATTCTATTACAACATGACTTCAGTCTCAATTGTGTGTGCTACATTATTATTATTTTTTTTTAACTACCAAAGTGGAATTACCCTTTAAGCATGTATTGTCCTTATTAACCAGTGATGAGCTACAGAAGGCAGTAGGGCATAGCATATTGAAACAGCCTGGATTTTATTATTATTATACAGTATTTATAAAGCGCCAATAGTTCGCTCAGCACTATCCAAAACTCCTGTTTGATTTTCCCATGTAAGAAACTGAATAAGAAATAAGATTTAACTGAATGAAAAAAAAATCAACAAGAGACTGAAAAAACTTAAACAAGTTAGAAAGAATTAATGTGTTTATTAAACATTTCAGTTCTCTTATTCCTGTGTATGTAAATTGCAGTCATCACAACCACAGCAAAGTAAGGTTGAGCAAAACTACCAAAAAAGGCTTTGAGCAAACTAGAAGCTAGAGGAACCACAATCTAAAATAGGTTTGTTTACTCATATTTCTTGAAGAATATATGTTCTGACACACCTTTTTAATAAAAATAAGCACATGCTGTTGCTGGGTATATCATTTTGGCAAACAAACATTTGGCAAATGTATTAACACTTTGCCTCCTATACCTACCAGTAAACCCATAAGCTAAATATTAGCTGAATATTAGAGTTTACTAAAAGCATACAACCAGTTAGAGATGCTGTCATCTTGCGCATGCATTAAAAAGGACAGTGACCTTTTAGGGCTAGTTCACACTAGATACAGTCCGTTTTTTTTTTTTTTCTGCAGCAAAAATGCATGCACAGTGTTTTCCATGTATTCCAATGGCCCTGGTTCACACTAGTGCAGTCAACTCCAGTCAGTTTCCAATGCAAAAAAAAGTAGAACATGCTGCCTTTTTGTCTGCACAGAACTATACTGGAACACCGCAAAGTGCAGCAAAACTGCACCGGAACAGAGTGTGGTGTGAACTGGAAGCAAAAATGCATCCAGAGTGCGTTTTTTGTGATGTGAACTGGCCTTTTACATGCATGCCTACCATCTTACACTCTCCTTACCTGCACTCTCACCAATTCTTCCTCCATCACAGGTAGCATTAAAATGAGCTGTGTAGGTGACCCAGGTGGAGCATTGATGTCCCTGCCTTGGTCATAGACTTACCTGATTGTTTCTAGACCTGTGCATTGTGACCGGAAAGGAGGTCCCATGCGTCCCTATACGCAGGAGCACTGAGGTGAGTTAGAAACTGCAACAAAGGAAGGAGCGTTAGGAGAGAACTGGTAACATGAGTATGAGGGGGGTCCTCTGTAGAAACACAATCCTGTCAAACTTTTTTTTTTTTTAAGGTTTACAGAGTGGGTAAAGGGTAAATGGTTAGAACCTGTGTCAAGTTTAAGGCCTCATGCACACTGAGCATTTTAGAAATGCCAGCAGCGTTAAACAATGCAGAGTCGCGCAGAGTTCTAATATGTTTACAGCGTTAATCTCCAAATGGTTGCTCCATATTGGTAGTTAAAACTCAAAAGCCCAGTGTCTCATATTATGTCACTTCTTTTGTACCATATTATAATATTCATTTGTAAGTAAGGTTGGCCTTACCCCAGTGGATTTTTTGTTTGACCTCTTCTCCTTTTATCTGTTAAAATGACACATACAGAATTTGTATAGGTCCATATAGTGCACAGTGGGATATATTGTAGCTGTAAATGTTTGATTGTATGAGATTTATTTTTGTTCACATAGCTTTTTTTTTAAGTTTTGTATTGTTTGATTTATTTTATTTTTATTGTAATAATTTGAATTTATTTTGGTCTTTATGACCATCTCTGTGTGTACTTTTGGTGCCATCGTGTGCGCTCTCTTTTTTTCCCTCCTTCTAAGGGACATCACTATCGGGGCCATATCTTCTTTCCTGTGCCTCTTTATCTGGTTGGATTGCAGTGGATGTGTCAACCACTGTCCTCACAATCCCTAGTCTTGTCACTTGTTCTGCCCTCCCTCAAATGTCACCATGTGTGGGTAACTTTGCCACTGTCTTGCCGAGTGAGGGTTTTTTTTTTTTCGTGTGTGTCATACAGAGGGTGGAGCCTGGGAGCAGCACTTTCGTATTCTGTAAGCGCTGCATCTGTGTTTTGGGTTGGCCTGTGCATGCTCAGTGAATTTATAAGAGATTTCTAAATCATAAAATGACTTCCTGCATCATTAGTGATAATGCTGGGATCTGTGGGTTGTGTAGGGAACTTCAATTCAAGTCGTTTGCAGTGGCTTTTCAGTGTTATTTATGGCATTATTTAACAGTTCATTTTTTTTTTTTCTCCAGATAAAGCTCCACTATCCAAAAGCCTTCTACTCATCCTAGGTGCTCTCTCTATTATACTTGCCCTCCTGTTTCAGCAGCAGCAAGCACTTTTTGTATATGACGTGCAAGCAATAAAAGACAATTTTCATGTAAGTGTGACTTAGACATGTGCTCCTCATTGTTGGTTCTAAGCTTTAAGATCTAATCCTAATCTAATACTTTTGACTGTGAAAATTAATGTGTATTTAGTTTGACAGTCTTTTTTTTTTCTGCCATGTTTAACAGCTGGAATAAATATACTTATTAAAGTGGTATTAAACCCGAAAACAAAAATGTAATATATTGTAGCTTACCAACCCTTGAATGTGGTAGCCGCATTAGTTTTCTTTTTTTAGTTTATTTTAGGTTTTTTCTTTTATTTCCAGCCAGTAACACGCTTCCTGTACTAGGTTTGTCTGCATTCTGAATTAAGTAGTTAAGCAGAGATCTTTTGGACAACAGCATTGTCTGGGGAGAGGGTAGTGTTAGACCAGCAGATTTAGATGGATTTAACTAACAAATTGAAACTGAACTTCAGCTAACAATTTATAAGCAGCTACAGCAAACCATTTATCTCTTTTGGGATAAAGGTTTTACATAAAGGGATAAAAGCTGACCAATGTACGCACCTATGTCAACGTTGCATGGCTTGTCTCAACCCTCTAATGGATTTTTGTCTGGACAGCTTGGTCAGTTCCTGGCTGGATCCACCATGTGAAGAAAGGGGAAAAAAAGGCTAAAAAAAAAACTAAGCCCCCACATCTAAGAATTGGTGGGCTACAATTATATTAGATTTTTTGAGGGGGTTTATTCCAACTTTAAAGATAATATGACAGTGTCTGTGAGCTCTGTGTCATATCGCTAGTCTATACTTAAAGGATAAGTTCACCTTTCAGACAAAAATATTAAATGCACATTTTTTTGCAGGTAAAAAAATGTGCATTAATTATTTTTAAAAGCAAGAACTTCCTGCGCTAGGAATGGGGCCCTATTCACCAAGCTGCTGACACAAAGCTCCTTACCAACAAGAGTGAATAAATATAAATATAAAGTGCAGCGCTATCCCTAAATAAACTAAATACATATAAATTTAAATATAAAGTGCAAACTGACTATTCAAAGTGCTCTAAATAATACCGCAAGGTACTAAACATATGTGCAAAAATCTCCTGCATGGGTATTAGATACAGGGATTTCAAATATGGCAGCCACGCCGGAAATGACGTCACCGCGCTCCCAGAATCCTCCTCGTGGCCATATTTGAAATCCCTGTATCTAATACCCATGCAGGAGATTCATAGCATGGGGTATTGAAGGCTTGTGAGGAGACGAACTCAAAGGTGAGTGGGCAATTTTATTCTATATCTATTTTACAAAATAAACAGGATTACACTATGTGAGTCTTTTTTGTTTGTATATGAATCGAGGAGGAGACTGCTGATAGAGTATAAGAGGCGGGGGAGGTCCTGGTGAGCTATTAAAGTGGTGTCCTGTTTTAAAGCGAGCTGACCCTGTGGGGTCGTGGCAAGGAGGTGAGGGGCAATCACTGCTAAAGTTTGGATTCACACAGTGTGGACACGTGTGACACATGCATGAAGATTGAAAGTCTTTTTTGTTGCATTTGGACACTTTAATTTTTCTTTGGACTTATTATCATGTATAACAGATGGTTGCAGTGATTTTGATTGTCACTAATTGCACTTTATTCTCATTTTTTGGAATACACGGGTTGCACAATTTTTGTAAATGCACAATTTTGCACATATGTTTAGTACCTTGTGGTATTATTTAGAGCACTTTGAATAGTCAGTTTGCACTTTATATTTAAATTTATATGTATTTAGTTTATTTAGGGACAGCGCTGCACTTTATATTTACATTAATTATTTTTGTCTACAGGAGCCCGGAAAGCATTGCACCAGCGATCAGTAGATCACTGATGCCATGCAGGTCTCCTGCAGACCTGTCAGAATATTTGCTTGCCGTACGGGATGTACAAGCAAGCAGATATTCTGACCGGAAGCTTCAATGGACTACCACGGCGCTCTACAGCCGTGACAACTACAAGTACAAACTTCCGCGATTAAATGAACTGCCAGTCCCGACAGCCTTCGCTGTCCATGAATGAATGATACGGCCCTGTAGGTGGAGCCCCTCAGCCCACGCTGTTTTCAAATTTGACAGATCGTACGGCGAGAAGTCTCCCTGTACTATCTGTCAGAGGGAGGGGGGGCGGCGGGGCTGCAGCTCTGAGAACATGTTACATGTTCCACCCTAAAAATGGGTGGTACATTTTATCATGTTCCCAAAGGTGAACTTATCCTTTTAAAGCAGATTAAAGAGATTGTTTGTTTGTTTGTTTGTTTGTTTTTCCAGCTTGGTTAAAACCATTGCTTACCATTGTGGAATGGTTTGACTGCTGGGCATGCTATAATACACTGTGTTAGTTTGTGCTACAAACAGTAAGTGGTCTTCCTGCATAGGTATCAGACACTTCTTCTATGCTGTTGGAAAGAAGCAGAGTCCATTACAATGCTCAGCATAAATGAGTACACCCCAACAGATTTATCAGAAAACCTTTCTTTTCCAAATCAACATTTTCAATGGGACAATATGCTACAAAATACTCCCATAAATGCAGGCCATTGATTTCAAACAAGATTTGTTAATTTGCACACACACAAAAGTATTTTTCCTAACAGATTCATTCAAGATCATGTTGCAAAAATGAATACACCCCAATGAAAGTCTTAAGAGCAAATCTAAATTTTAGACCACAAAGTCCTAATTAACAAGAATTCAACTACAGGTGAGTCTATTCATTAAACAGATGTCCATCAGACAGTTGATTATAAAAGGGCGTTATAATCCCCTTCCCATTTCATGCTGTTAGCAATGGCACCACATGGAAGAGAAATGTCACAAGGCCTGAGAAAGAATATACTTTATTTACACAAGAAAGGTGAAGGCTACAAGAAGATCAGCAAAGCTATACTTATCAGTCAGAATACTATAGCAAAAGTGATACAAATATTTTCCAAAGATGGAACTACAACCATCTCACAGAGATGTCCAGGCTGTCCACGGAAGGTAACACCTCGACAAGGGTGTCTTCTGTTGAGAAGGGTTGAGGAAAATCATCATTCAAGTTCCTTGCAGTTCGCTAAAGAAGTAGAAAATCAAACCTGGGTAATTGCTCCCCGTAATACAATACGGCATACACTGCAGAGAAATGCCATGCATGGGTGTCATCCACGAAGGAAGCGTGGAGTGATGAGACCAAGATAAATGTTTTTGGAACTGATGGCTTCAAAACTGTTCGGTGTCACAAAGGTGAGGAGTACAAAGAAAAATGCATGATGCCTACAGTGCAACATGGTGGTGGCAGTATCCTTCTGTGGGGCTGCATGAGTGCTGCTGGTGTCGGGGAGCTGCATTTCATTAATGGTATCATGAATTCACAGATGTACGGCTCTATATTGAAAGAGATGATGCTACCATCACTATGTGCCTTCCGTTTTTGTGCACTTTTCCAACATGACAGTGATCCAAAACATACATCTAAGGCCAATGTTGCATTTCTGAAGAAGAGCACGGTGAAAGTGATTCACTGACCAAGTATCCTGATCTGAGAACACCTATGGGGAATTCTGAAGAGACAAGTTGAGCATCATTCTCCGTCCAGCATTCAGGCTCTAAAAGAGGCTGTTCCTGAAGAATGGATAAAGATAGATGTTGCAATATGTTGCTAACTTGTTCATTCCATGCATGGAAGACTTGGTGCTGTCCTTACAAATTATAAGTTCATACCAAATACTAGATGTAGTAGTTTTTGTGTGGTGTATTAATTGTTGAACTAATTTGAGTAAAACTGAAGATTTTGTAATCTAAGTTATATTATTAACCTTACTTTCATGGAATGAGCTAAAGAAATGTTCTATAAAACTCAGTTTTATGGAAATATTTTTTGTGTTCATTGAGAAATTGATTAAAATCTTACTTTTCAAAAAGGGTGTACTCATTTATGCTGAGCACTGTGTGTGGCACCATGACCATTATGGAACCATCTTGTATTTTTTACCAGTGAATTCTTTGATTGGGCATGGTGGAGATCATGACATCATCTGCCCACTTTTCCATCTCAGCCAACCAGAGAACACCTTGTTCTCACTGATAAACATACAAGGCTGTTCCTATATGGCTGAGGTGCCATGTGACTATCTGTTTATTTCCAGCAGTAGGGAGGAAGTGTGTGGTGGGAAGATGAAACACTGATGATAAAGGTGGATGCTATCGGTGTCAGCACTACTGGTTAAACGTATGTGCTGGTGACCTATCATTGTTGCCATGCAAACCATTGCACTCTGACAAGTACTTGGTTAGAGTGCATTGCAGTTTTTCCTGCAGTGTTGCTGCTTTTCACAATTATTACGTGGGCTTGTGTGTCCTAGAAATAACAGATAAGTTGTTTGCTCCACATATCCAAGAGCTGGTCAGTGCTTATGGTAAATATAGCTCTTCAGGGCAGCCTATACCAGTAGAAAATGATGTAGGGTGCACTGTCCTTCGTGCTAGCTCCTGAGGTTCCCATTCCAGAGAAATTGTGTTGGATTAATGATGGCTGCTGCTTGGGCATGAGTAAAGCCAGGTAAACATGGAATATTGCATATGAACATTTATGTATTTTCACATGTAATGAGCAGGTGGAGCGCTAATCTACTTTCACATTCCTTCCCTCCCTCCAAGTCTTGGCACCCTTTTCACACTAGGAACTGCATTTGAATAGGACATGCATGCTGTGCAGTTCTCGTGCAAGTCACATACAGTCCTGTGCAGTGCAATTTCCGCCACATTTAATTTTTAATGGGGTGAAATCGCACAGCACCAAAAATAGTGCATGCACTGCACTTTGGCAAGCACAGCAACTCGATCGCATGCTACTTTTGTACCATGCTTTCCAGTGTGGGCCGATGCAGACAAATGCACACTGTGTTTGCGGTCTGCGTTTGGGGCATCATTAACTTTGCACTGACGCTTGCAGCAGATCGCAAAGGCAGTGTGACTGGATTATGGTGTGGGAAGCTGCACAGGAACACTGCTTTCCTGCACTGCATTCTATTGTGAAAGGACCCTAATTATACTTTTATTACGGAGCAGCTCTCCACACATTATAGATGGTCTTTCCAAAGGGATGAATGGAAATTATTCTGCTGATTTGGCTTAAGAAGTGCCTGGTCAGAAAACTTTTTGCAGTGGCCACTGTGTAGCAAGTCACAGCCTGGCTCATGAGATCACTTGCTATCACCTGTCCAGAAGCAGGGTTATTTTGTATAGTGCTGATGACATCAAGAGGATGTGAACTGTTTACTGCAGCGCTGGACCGTTGATTCTGGAAACTGCAGTAGAAAGGGACATAAACCGTTGAATTAGTGAAGTATAAAATGGCATCTAAAGGTAAACGAAACCTACATGAGTGATGGGGGTGGGGAGGGAGTGATAGGAAGGTGTATTCTCATGCCCAAAGATGGACTTTAATCACAAGAAATATTTATTTTATAGGTTATATATTTTATAACAAGTGATGGTACCGGGTTAGCTACTATTAAAGAAACACAGCAATTGTTGTCCAAAAGTCCAAAAGTTAATTCAAGCCAAAACTTGGCATTCTAATTTTGGATAGTGGTGAATGGTTAAAATCCGCGGCAGCTTTTAATTGCTGTCTGTCTACCTAATATAAAGATTTTGAGCCATCATCAGAACAGGAGGGGAGGGGAAATCTTTCGATGAGGACATCTGTCAAAGAAGGCATTTCCAATTTTCTCACTCCCTTTTATGTCTACACGACAGGAAGTGAAAGAAATGTCCCCAATGAGACACAGATGAGAATACAAAAACCTCACAGGGATATATACTATTCTCTACTTGTACTTAAGTAACACTGAGGGTTTAATAACACTAACTTTTCAGGACAAAATCAATTCTTTTTTTTTTTTTTTTCCAGCATCAGTAAATTCACAAATTCTGTCACATACTTTTTGACTTCTTTTTTCAATTGTAGACTTGTTTTCATCCTTCTAATATCAGCTTTTGCATACTCCTTTTGAACTTTTTGTTTTAGATATGGAGACTATTCTTTGGGAGAATCATATGTCTGGATCTGAAGGATACATTTTGTAGCAGTTTACTTATATATAATTTTAGAACCTTAGAGAGACGTTTTGGCACACGGAAATTTACGGTAAGATGTGCTTCGTTATTTAAGATAAATGGGAATAAACCCTGGCTGTAAATGAAAGGAACATTGTAGTAGCTACCATTGTTGACCTCCTCTTGAAAATCCTAGTTGCCAGGACAGTCATTCTAATCCTCTCGATTTCTGAGTCGCTAACCCAAAACTAGTTTGGAGTAAAAGAAGTCAGAACTGCAGAGAAGTGAGAACTTTCTCAGTTATCCGGGACATAAAATGGCTAGTTGTAGATATTCACATTAAACTAGTCTTGTTTTCTGATGAGTCACAGTTCATCCAAGTTGACACGCTGTTCCGGTGATCCTGACACTCAGAATTGAAAAGGCTGCTTGTATAAGCTGTGGTTGCAAAGTTGAATGTGAATTACTACTACAAACAGAGATCTAAATCTGTAATTGTGTTGTAGGTGACTTACTCAGAAATCATTGATGACATTAGCATATCCGCAAGGAAACTAAAATTTATAGAAGCTGAGGTCAGCAGTGGCAGCCTCCTTATTTTTATCAGCATAGACCTCTATTAAGCATAATACACATATAGGTTTGATAATTACTCATATACAAAGATGTGTCATTCAAAGTACAGACTGATATAAAAGTATTTTTAACAAACATCAGCATATACTTGTAGTGCATACTTTGGGTTTAATATACACCACCTGCCAAGGTACGTCTCATGTTTTTTTTCTTTATATGTGGCAGGAATGTAAAGGTCCTGCTAAATATTTGAGATGCATGAGAGTTCTGGAGCTATATTAGTTGTATAGTTTGAAATGGAGGAACACATTGATTATTTTAGGTAATGAGAATAACCCCACACAAATGTGATTTTCAGGCTCTGATATACAGGTACAGTATGTTTGTGGGGGATGAAGCCTCCAGGTTCTTCTAATTCTTTTTTTTTTTTTTATTAATATTTTATTAAGTTTTACATTTCATCTATTCCATCCAATAAAATTTCAGTATAACTTTTATTCAATTATTTTCACCCAACATACAAAAAATACAAACTCCCCCTTCCCCCTCCCTATCCCACTCCATACCTTCCCTTCCCTTACCTCCCCCCCCCCCTTCTTCTCAGCTTCATTCCTCTCTCTTTTGGAATCCTAGGGTTTTCATGTATTCTTCTTTCCTATACACTTTCAATTAATTTAACCTTCTTAAACTCCTCCCACTTTTTCCATTTCTCACGAACACACTCCATTTTATCCTCCTCTATATGGTATAGTTCTTCCATCCTGTATATCTGATCTACCTTTTTAATCCAGTCCGATATTCTTGGTGCTTCCTGTTCCATCCAGAATGTAGTAATCAAACCCTTTGCTGCATTAATATAGTGCAATAACCCAGAATTTGTATACCTTCCCACCGTTAACTCTGTTCCATGAAAAAGACATACCCCTGGTTCCTTTAATATTTTTATCCCAGTTATTTCTTGTATCAAGTGAATTTCTTCTTCCCAATATTTTTGAATTTTGTGACACTCCCACCAAATGTGACCTACTGTGCCCTGTTCCCCACAACCCCTCCAACATAAAGGTGATTTATCCCTATTTTGTTTGTGTACTATATTTGGTGTCATATACCACCTCGCCAGACATTTTTAGTTCATCTCTACCTCTTTCATGCTCACATTACCTTGTGTTAACTTAAATGGGTTCCATTGTTCTTTCTTCCTTAGGGGCCTAGGAAGTTTTTCTATAAAATGTTTTATTTGTAAATACCGCCACTCATCTACTTTAGTGAACAACTCCTTCTTTTTCATTTCTACTAAGGGGCAAATTTCCTCGTCTTTCATTAGGTCTCTTAATTGAGCATCTCCTTTTTTATCCATCTCCCTGCAATCTTTTCATTCCCCGGTGAAAAAAAATCAGTGTTTACAATAGGCATCAACATAGAGTTAAATTCCCATCCCATCTGTGTATTGTGTCCCAAGCTCTCAAAACAATTCTTGTAAATACGCTTGTACTATCTATCACTCCACGAAGGTAAGGTGGCAACCATATTATCCTATCCAAATGTGTTTTACTTCATGTGTTTTCTATATTTATCCAGCTTTTCCCCTGTGAATTATGTGTCCAATCAAAAATTTGTGCTATCGATACTAAGTTATATTATCTTCTGAAATTGGGTACACCTAAACCCCAGTTTTCTTTGTCTCTAGTTAGAACTTCATAACTTATTCTAGGTTTTTCATTTCTCCATATAAACTTTAACATAATTTTTTTCATTATCCTAAAATACTGTCCTGGCAGCTTTATTGGGATCATCTGGAATTTATATAAAATTTTTGGGACAATTACCATTTTAATTAGATTTATTTGTCCTATCCAAGATATACCACCTATCCCAAATTCTCTCATTTCGTCTTTAATTTCGTTTAATAATGGAATATAATTTACTTTATATAGATTCTTCAGGGAGACAGCTACATTTATTCCTAAGTATTTTAGTTCTTTTTCCTTCCACGAGAAAGAAAATTCCCTTTGCAAAGCCTTTTTCTCTCCTCTTGGAAGATTTATATTCAAGATTTCTGTTTTAGTTGGGTTAATTTTTAAGTTAGGCAACTCCCCATATTCCTTCAGCGTGTTCATTAAATTGGGTAATGTTATCCTTGGGTTACCTACATAGAACAGCAAGTCGTCGGCATATGCCGCTACTTTATGCTCTCTCTCTCCTATCCTAATTCCCTTGATATCTATATTTTTCCTTATTTTCTCTAAAAGGGATTTTAAGGACAGGACAAACAGCAAAGGTGACAAAGGGCATCCCTGACGTATCCCATTATACATCTTAAAGCTCTCTGATATTTCCCCATTAACCTTTATTGCAGCTGATGGTTGACTGTACAATTTCCCTATCCATATTCTCATTATAGGACCCATCCCCAGGACTTTCAGTGTATCCAACATATACCCCCAGTCTAATCTGTCAAACGCTTTTTTAACGTCTACTAACAGTAACAATACAGGGAATTTTTCTCTTTTACTTTTTTGTATGAGCATTATTGATCTTAATACGTTATCCCTACCTTCTCTCCCAGGGACAAACCCCACTTGATCCATATGGATCCATTCCGGCATTAACTCCTTCAGCCTATTTGCCAGCACTTTTGCATATAGTTTGGTGTCTATATTTAGTAGGGATATCAACCTATAACTAGAACACTGTGTACTATCTTTCCCTTCTTTTGGTATTATTGTGATATGAGCCTGGAGGGATTCCTCCCTCATTTACATCTCCCCTCCCAATGCGTTCATATATATAGTTAGTTTAGGTGTCAATTGATCTTTAAATTTCTTATAGTATCTCACAGTATACCCTTCCGGTCCTGGACTTTTCCCTGCCATAGTACTCTTCAATACACTATAAATTTCTTCTTCTGTTATTGATCTCTCTAGGGATATTAACTGCTTTTCTCTCAATTTCGGTAGCCCCGCCTCTTTTAGGTGTGTCAGTCTTTTTTTACTTCTTTCTTCCTCTTCTCTTATGGACTGTTGGGGATTGATATTGTATATTTTACTATAATAATCTTTAAACACTTTTGCAATATTTTTGGTAGAATATTTTAGTTCTCCTTTATTGTCTCTTATTTGCTCTATATAGTTCCTACCTTTTTCTTTTTTTCTTTGAGCTCTCTTTAAGAATTTTCCTTCTCTATCTCCCCACCGATATCTTTCACTGCTCATCTTATTAAACACTCTCCTTTTTTCTTCCTCCATTAAGTTATTTAGTTCTTCTCCTCCTTTTTTCCATTACATTCTGCTTACTCTGTTTTGTTATATTCTTTTTATATACCTGTTCTAATTCAAGTAATTCTCTATGAAGTGTGTTAATTCTCTCTTTCCTTTCCTTTTTCTTTTTCACCCCAATCGCCATTAAGATTCCTCTAATATAGGCCTTGTGGGCTTCCCATACAGTCGCCACTGACACCTCCTCAGTCTCATTTCTTTCAAAATATAGTTCTACTTCTCTTTTAATTATCTGTTCCGTCTCCTGATCCTGAAGAAGTGCCTCATTTAATCTCCACGTGTTTACCTTTTTTTGTTCTCTTCCCCATTTTAACCTTATTGTGACAGGTGCATGATCGGACAGCGTTATAATTTCTATCTTTGCTTTCACCAAAGACACTATAAGTCTATGATCTAGCAATATATAATCCAATCTTGAGTACGTCTTGTGTGCGTGAGAATGGAATGTATAATCTCTATCACTTAGATTTTTAATTCTCCAACTATCCACCAACTGACAATATTGTATTGTTTTCCTTAATTCATTCAGATGTTTCTTACCCTCTCTCAACACACGAGATGTCGTGTCAATCTGTGGTTCCATGCAACAATTAAAATCCCCTGCAACAATTAGTTTGCTTTTTTTGAAATCTATTAGCTTCTTCAGTATGTTCTTTAGATAAACCTCTGATTTTTTTATTGGGGCAATATATATATCTACATTCTACCTCTTGCAATTTCCCCTTTAAGACTAAAAATCTCCCCTCCGGATCCTCCATTTTATCTTCCAGACTAAACCTTAAATTTTTTTGCAAACCCAATTGCCACACCTTTAGCATGTTTAATTGGGGAGTCTGCATAATACCTTAATGAGTAGTGCTTAGAGTATACTTTCACATTTGGTTCTTGTATTAGATGGGTTTCCCTTATAAACACTACCTCGATAAATGTTTTTTGTATTTCTTGAAGTATCTTAAATCTTTTCTCCCAGCTTTTTAGCCCTTTAACATTTGTAAGTCATAAAGTTAACCTCCTCCATTACTATATATATTTTCCATTCTTTCTTTCCCTAGGATTCTCCCTAATTCTTCTATCTCCTCTTTATGCTGAGTGTCACCCTTATCCCTTTACCCTCCCCCCCTCAATTTCCCTTTCCCTCTTCTCCCACTACCCTCCCCATCCCTCAGGCTACCTTTTTGCCTACAAATCATTCGTGGTCCCTATACCACCCTTGATTCAAGTTTAAGGTGGTGCTCCGACCACGAACGGTTCGCCAGCCACCTATCCTCCTCCGTGTCCTGCCCCTCACTATATCTAATAAGTCTTCAGCGACCTATCTATTTGGAAGGGCTGGAGCAAAAGGAAAAAGGGGGACAAAAAAAAAGGACCCCCCCCTCCTCCTCTTCTCTATTCTCTATTCCTCCTTCCAACTACCTGCCAATTTTCTTTTCCCATAGCCCCTATCTCTCCTTCCTCTTCTTACCACCCAGGTATCGCCATTTCCTGTAATTCAAGTCTCTCACAAAAGTCTCTCAGGAAATCTTAATCTTGCTGTACGTCCATTTTTCCATCCGATTAAACATGCCAGGAAGCCCCATCTATACTGCACATTTTGCTTCTTCATCTGCTCTAATAATGGTTTCAGAGATCTCCTTGTCAGTGTCTCTACAGCTAGATCAGCAAAAATCTGAATATTTATTTCTCCATATTTAATTGCTGCTCTTCCTTTTATCTTCTTCCATATCTTCTTTATCCCCAAAATTATGGCATTGCACAATTATATTTCTTGATTTTTCTTTACCCCTTTCTTGTTGGAGCTTTCCTATTCTATACACACTGTCCAATTTAAGCATCTCTGATATCGATCTGTCCATTATAGTATTCAATATTTTACATATTATACTCATTAGTTCTTCACCGTGTGAATTCTCTGGTACTCTTATCCTTCGATTACATCTCCTATCCCTAGTTTCTTGATCCTCTATCCTATATAGCAGCTTTCTTTGTTCTTTTCTCATTTCTATCGTCCGCTTTTCTAGTTTCAAAATAGTTTGGGCCTGTTCTTCAACTTTTCCCTCTTTTTCTTCCACTGTTGATATCATTTGTCCCAGATCTTTCTGTATTATCGCCATCTCTTGTTTTATTGATTTTTCAAGGCTTTTAAACATTTCTGCTATTTCTTTTTTATTTGGCATTTGTAGTTCCTTTTCCTGTTCTACCGCCTCCACTTTTTCTCTCCTTCGTTGACTACTATTAGCCATTCGCAGGGATAGTCTAGTACTGTCTTCCATACTGATTTCCCACACACTCTTTTCAATTAGTCCTTGTTGTCTTTCTGGGGTCAGATTCCCCTGTGAAGGTATATATTTTTTAATCGTACCTGTTTGGGAACGCTTGGGCCCACCTCCTTTTGGCTTTTTTATTTTTCATGCCGTCAAAGATTTGATTCACTTATCCAAGCTCTGGGGGGTGGGTTAGTTATTTTACAGTCCCGTATATCACTTTAAATTCTCTTCCACTAGACTCTATATCTTCTGGGGACCTGTAGTTTATTACTTTGTCTTCCTTTCTTCTACTCCCCCTGGGTAATCTCCCCCTTTACATTCACTTTAAATATAGTTCATTTCACGCAATACATTACACCTCAGCTCTCACACTCCCCCTCCTGCCGTCTTCTCTTTTATATGAGGTGGCTTCAAGCTTTTCCTTCTGTGGGCTGTGAGCTGTGATTCTCATCAGCCCCTCCGTTTGTTTTACTCCTTTTACTTTGTTTTAGGGGGGGATTTTCCTGCTGGGTCGCGTTCCTGGAGGTATGTGCTCAGTGTTTTCAATGGAGGAGCCAGCATCTCCCTCTGCCTGGGAACGCCGGCCAGCTTCTCCTCCTCCCAGTACTCCCTTGCAGGAGGTCACGTGGCCGCTTCGCGTCCTCCGGGCTCCAAGCAACCCGCCGCCCCGGACAGAAAACTTCAGCTGTCCTACTGCAGTGGACCCCAGATGCTCTGTCCTCCTCTCCGACCGACCCGTCCCGCGGTCTCCACGCTCGCCACGTCTCCTCGCACTCTCACTTCTCCAGAAAGCTCCCCCCTCTCACAGGTAGGGCTTTACGGGCATCTCTGACGGCTACAGGACACAATGAGGGTCAGGTGGCTGACTTGCGGAGAGCGCTCAAATCTCGCTCTCCCTCACCGCCATGTCCAGGCTCCTCTCTCTAGACTCATCTTAATTCATAATCCGGTTCTTCTAATTCTATAAAGGGAAATTTTTTTTTGCTAAGATGGGGTTTCTGGCATTTTATTACCTGTCCTTTTTTTTATGGTCCTTATGAAGTCAATCTACGCAAGGTAAAAATGTATCAAGTGTTCAACAGCAGTGAGACGTTGCTATACTGGCCAAGAGGAAGCTAGAAATTGGGGTGCAGGGATTTTAAGTACCTACAAGTGTAAGAATACAAGTCATATTGTAATTCATTGTTCTTAAAAATGACCTTTCCTTTTCAATCTGCAGGGCTGTAATTTTCAGTTAAATGCAATGTAACATGGCAACCTGGAGGTGTTCTGTACACAGATGTTGTACAAAACGTCACCAGAAATGTAATTTCTTGCTTGTGAGATTTCTTACTGATTTTCCCAGAAGTCTTCACTAAGATACAAGTCAGATCTTTGGCATCCCCTGCAACAGAAATCTAATTTTTGGTGTGCTACCCCCAAAGGGAAATCGCAACTAAAGTGGTGCAGACCCTGCCACTCTTCTCATTAGAACCGTGCAAGTACAGCAGCTGATGGATCATTATAAAATCACATTCATTTTGCGCATGGGCACAGGCAAACATTGATTTCTACAGAATAACAAAAGGTAGGAATCTGCAAGGTTTTTTTGTATCCGTGCAATCTACACTGATCACCCAGAACGGAATGTTTTGGTTTTTTTTTCAAGAAATGTGCAGTTAGCAATGAGTGTGCCTTCCCAAAGGCATGATTATTTTTTTACTGGCTTTTTGCAAGTACATAGTTACATGAGATATATCTTGCCTTTGATCATTAAAATGTTAAATAAAATGAATATAGGCAAGCTCACAAATGAGCTGCTATCATAAAGGATAAAACCCCTTAATCCTTAAATATACAGTAAAACAAATATGCAGCGCTATACAATCAAGTGATCAAAAAAAAAACGCGAAATATCTGCGTGAAATAATGAGATGAACTAACTATTGTGGCAAGTGACGTTCGACGTTATCGAAGGGATAACATGCTGTCGCACAAAACACGTCAGGGAGGAGTCTTGCCGTGCTGACGTCACGCCGCCGAGGCCGCATGATGGTCTGGCGGGCATCTTTAACACTGTCTATGTAAGCCTGATCTGCATTCTATGCAAATATTTGGATTACGTTGCCGAATTCTGATTACATTTACTACACTATAATACCTATGTCTCTGGTGGCTTGATTACTGAGCCATTTAAGGTGGAGGATTACCATCTGGCAGTATAAGTATACTTTGGCTAAGTCTGATGATAAAGAGCTGTCCCTGTTTGCTGGATTGGTCCGTTAGTGATGTCTGGAGTGCTTCCCCTGTTGTTTGTATGTGCCAGTGGAGCCCCCTTCTGTCCCTGACCAGATCCATGACGACCAACAGGGTCCCTTTTGGAGATTATTGCTATATGCGCATATAACTTGCGCTTCTGGTAAGTGCAAGCACATACCATTTTATCACCATTTGAAGTTACAAGCACTGGAGTTATTTCAACGTTCCTGCTTCCCAGTCACCGGAGTCACTGTTTACATTTGGAGTATTGCATCAATCACTTTTTGATTTTCATCCAGTCACAAGTTTACTGGAATATGGATTTATTAGCACTTTATTAGCACTTTTATGAACTTCATAACCTATTTATATATGATGTATACTTCTAGTGTTGAATTAATTGATTCATCTGTGTGAATTTATTTCATCCATTCACTTTTTCACTTGCCACAATATTTAGTTCATCTCATTATTTCACGCAGATATTTTGCGTCTTTTTTTCACTTGATCACTTGATTGTATAGCGCTGCATATTTGTTTTACTGCCTTTGATCATTGATAATATTTTAACTTTCTAGCCTAAGAAATACATATGCCATTTGAAAGGTAAAAACGGTGGTATTTTCTATGTTTTTACTTTGTATTATGTTTTATGGCTGACACAATGGGGCATTCATTTTAAATGGAATCTCCATTTTGTTATGAATGTTAGTTCAAGCATCTGCAGATCATGTATTGTATATCATCCAGAGAGAACTGTTTGCTGTCACCACCACAGATGGGCAAAATGGAGGCTCCAAGCGCCTCTAATTATGACTTGTGTATGATCTGTCTACTGATATTTCAGATGCACAGATAGGGGTTGCTCTCGTTTGCATGTCCCTTGTTGGTGCAGTGGAGAAATGAAAATGTAGGTGTGAAGCATTATGCCCTGGTTCACACCGGTGCAATTTGACAGTTTCAAATCACATGACAAGTCGTACCCTATTGTCCGCAATGGATGTGTTCTAATTGATGCGACTCCGACTTTGTGGTGCCACACCGATTTGAAAAAAAAAAGGTTCCTGCGCTATTTTTTGTGGTGTTTTTTTTTCTTTGTGTGACTTGCATAGACATCTGTGCATGAAGTCACACAGATGTCAGCCAAGTTGCACGGACATGCAATTTGTGCTACTTCAAGTGAACTTGCGCAATTTCAAAGTCGGATTCAGTATGAACCGACAGTAGGAGATGTAAGTCATGCCTCTGTACCAACAGGAACCCTGTGTAATTATTTTACAGGTTTTATATAGCGCCAACAGTTTTCACAATGCTTGATAATATAAAGGCAGACAGTACAATTTCAATATAAAAGGAATAGGAAGGCCCTGCTCTTGGAGTTTACAATCTAAAAGAAGGAATGTAGAGAGAGTCTGAACTGAAGGCCTTTCCTACATGAACCTTTGTTGCTACTGTTCTCTTTAAATAAGTTCATCAAAAAAACTAATTTATGTCATTTGATGGGAAATGAGAAGGCTTGTACGTAACATTATGTGTGGTATGCTGACTGATGAGAAGATCCCCAGCTCCTTTGTAAACTCTTCTGTGTTTGCATGTCTTGGTATCAGGTTTTTCTGTATATATTTTGATGGAGCGCACACATATTGTTCTACTGTTAGCAGCAAGTGAGGAGATCAGATGCCAGAAGCTTAATTTCTTTGCATCTCTTTCATCACGTTTGGACAGCTAGACATTATATACACGTGCTGCCCTTAAACTCAACTTGACACAACACAATTTTAAATTTTTTAACCTAACCAGACCACAAAAGATTACAGCCTTATCCCAGCTAAAGTTTTATCACAGTGGGACACGGCTTGAGCGTTTGTCAGTTTTATTTATGTGTCTTCATAGGGAAGATTTTCCCTAGCTTTTCAATTCTGTGATACCTGGACAATAAAGGGAACCAGCTGCCGATGTGCTCTGCGATCAGTGCAGTGCTGATGCTCCAATCCCAGTAAATCACACTGTTCTCTTTTTTTCAATCTTTTTCATTCAACTTTATTGAAATGGTATAGTACCCACAAACCACGGCAATGTGGTGTCAACCAGCTGCACCAGAGATAAGCTATTTTGCCTTTCCTTGCAGTGGGACTGTGCTAGTATAGTCACCCAATGCAGACCAGCCACATCTGGTGTGAATGGACCTACAGGGCTCATTCAAACTATGTGCAGCCACTAACGGTTTTCTGCATTGAATAAATGCCAGTCAATGCAAGGCTATCGCAGCAATGTTGCGGCCCATTCATACTACAATTTTGATGTGCAGTATGGCAAAAAAAAAGATGTGCTGCAATTTTCTATAGTCTATTGGACATCCCTGCATGTCACCGCACTGCAGCACAATGCACTTTGCTTATATGAGACATAAATGAAGTGTCTTTTTTTTTTTTTTTCTCAAATAAAGTTTAAAAAAGTAAACACAGTGATGTGCTTAACACATATCACACTTCACTGCAAAACTGACAGCTTCCTGCATGCTAAAACCAGAGTGTTCAGCACATGGCCAGTGTGAACAAGCCCTTAGAGAGAAAAAAAAAGATAACACAGAGGTACTTATTCTACTGAAAAAGCGTTTGCTGTTGTCCAAGTCCCTGCTGGACAGATTTAAAATGATTTTCTGTCCCACTAAGAACCTGTCACTGGAGTAGTAGGGGAAATAGAAACAGATACAAAACAGACATGGGTCCTTTCCCACACATCTTAAAGCCTAAGTGTAGCCAAAACAAAAACAGAAAAATCAATAGAATGAAGGGGCTGTCACAAGCTCTCATCAAGAGTGCCTGACTTTTCTCACCCTTTCCACCCAGCTGTTCCATTCACAGAAGTTATACAACAGCTTCTGCAAATGAAACATGATCTATGACTGAAGGAGATGGACCTTTCATTTGTCCACCCGTCCTCCATTCAGAGATCATGTTTCATTCGTAGAAAATGTAGTATAACTTCTGTGAATGGAACAGCTGGGTGGAAAGGGTGAGCATAGTCCGGCACTCTTGGTGAGAGCTTGTGATGGCTCGTTAGTTCTATTACCCCTGCCACACTGGAAGATTATGGTGGAGGGAATGAGGGGGTTATGGACAGAGGAGGATATTACCTAAAAGGAGGGGCATCAGCACAAAGGGCACATTCTACTGACTATAAGTTATGTTTTGAGTGTTGATTTTTTTTTTCTATTTGGCTGCACTTAGGCTTAAACATTTTTTGATTGAAAAGATCTTTAATATTGGATTGTATACAAGTCATTTTACTTATTTGCACCTTTTTAAATACATGTTTAATTTTTCTTGCAGTCATATTTATTGGGGTCCTGGATTCTCTCAGCAGTTTTTGATCTCCTTCTCGTTGAAGCTGTACAGATTGTCAGTGGTGTAAACCTCAGCACTTTACCATCTGGGTTGTAAGTAATTATTTCTTTAAATACCAGTTTTCTGAAAAGAGAACAATTACGTGAGAACCACGTAGTGTGAAACTCATAGGAGGTCTTTGTTTACCACAATGCATTGCAGACTTGTGGTTTTTTTTCACTCTGTGCAGGAACTCAACCTCAAGCTGTACCTCCTACATGTGTACACTGTAGATGTTGCTTTTACTGTATTTTCAGCTTTCTCTAGCTGAGCACTAAACAGGACAGCCATAGGGCTGTGTACTTACTGATTGGTGTCTGCATTGTACTGCCACAGCCTATTCAGCATCTAAATGGTAATGGCAGCTATACATTAAAGGAGAACATTGATTTTTCTTGAAAAACCTAGGGAATGGATTGGCAAAGTGTCTTTTGCACTGACTAATCTATTTGGTGAACACACAGTTTCCATCCTTTGTTGTCAGTGCTTCTCTATGAGAGGGCAATGTACTGTAGGTGTATGATGGGGCCGATTTTGTGCCCAACTGGCAATTAGTCATTCGCAGCCAGCCCTTGGTACAATTTACGCAGGCATTTAGCACCACTGCAAATCTCAGAGGCAGGGATCTGATTCACGCTCTTGGGATTGACAGCTGCTGCTGAGCCCATACCTTGCTCTTTGTGTGCATTTGGCCATGTTTACCTGCAGTGGTCATTGACAGCAGCAGGAGTCAGTAGATAAATGCCTGTGCGAATGGTACCCTATGCAGCCCTGACCCCCATCTTAACAATATCCCACAAACACTGCCTGCCTTCTTGTTAAAGTAGCAGAAGTTCCAAAGGATGATGCAATAAATCTAATCCCAATTAAAAAAAAATCTAATTTAATCCTTAACTTTTTAATAAGTTTTAAATATTTTAAATATTTTTATATCTGTAGCTTTTATTAAAATAATACCTGGTGATTCTGCTATGAAGTTCTTGTTTAGAACCTCTTCTTGTTAGCGGGTGATGATATTCTGTCCCTGTCTCCCAGCTGCTTTCCTGAAAAAGGCTATTCAGTAGCACTGAGGTGCAAAAGTAAAATGTAGCAGAGGTGAAAACCGTATTTTCTAAAAGACTGCTTTAAAAAAATACATTTCATCCACTCTGAAAAAGTTCTGTTAGTAAGAAACAAGTAACAGTTGACCTCTGCTGCTGTTTAAACAAAATAAAAAATTAGCTGCAGCCTTTAGCACAGTGCTTCATTTCTTTTTCTGACTGTTTTTCCAACGTGCAAATAGTGAAATTGCCATTTGAAGATTTTGCAGTGGAGACACTCATCTTGAGCAGTATACAATCTGCTTTAACATTATTTTAGCCATATATAGGCCTGACAGTTTTTTCATACAGGCCATTTTGGGGATATGAAAATGGACCCAGTTATATTTAATCTGTCATGCTCTCATACTGTTTCCCCAGTTAAACTCAAAGTGCTTTTAATTAATAGTTCACACAATTAGGCCATTTGAGATTGTAAATAATGCAATTTTTGTGACCTGTCATACAGCATTTGGTGCTGCTCAAAGTTGAAGTGAAAGTATATCTCTGTGTCCCAGAGCATGGAGTGCAGGCTTGTCCTGATACCAAATCAGATAGCTAGTAAATGTAAAGAGGAAAGGATCGCCACTACTTCCAACCTTTCCAGGTGAATAAACTTTGAGGAGCGGCCTCAGCCTGCATGTCTTCACCAAACCACACACCCTGATTCATTTTGCCCAGCCCACCAGGGCTTAGTCATCATTTAACAACACTTCCTCTGTTCTTTTGATTGTTGTGAACTTGAGTGGAACTTTAGTCAGAAAATTAAGCTCTACTCAATCACTTGATACTATCCCCTTTTCCAGGTATAGCTATGGTAAACGTTGAAAATAAGTGCCTATATTGTTTAAATTCTAATAATACAGTGTTCCACCCTGCTCTGCACGTGCTCAGTTGCTCTCTATTTTTTGGTGCTGTGTTGAAAATGTAGAGGTTGATCTGCTAACAGACTAAATAATTACTAGACTATAGGTGTTCTGTTATTTTCAATATGTCCCACATTAGGGGCTAAAAGAGTGTGTACAATCCCTTCTGCCCTATCCAGCATAGCCTGCACTACAGCACAGAAGGCAATGGCAGGAGTAGTTTCTCTTTCTTTTTTGCTAACAATGATGGCTCTGTGCGTCGCTGGACTTTCAATGGTTGTACCTGTTTTTTTTGTTAACTGGCAGTCGGCTCTCTTGTACAAGCAATCGGAGCAGCTAACTAGCTGCTCGATTGCTTCTACAAGGAGTGGGAGGGGACAGCAAACCCCCTGCCACCTTTTGTCTGCCCTTCTGCCTCCCTTTTGGGATCTCCGGTTCCACTTGGAATCCTGAGTGACCAGTCTGTGTGTCTACTGGCTGGCCGAACAGTGGAACAAAGCCGGAATTGGTCTTATAGACCCCAGATCCCTCCATTAAAAAATGCCTGTCACGTGTCACAGATGTTTACATTCCTTGTGACCGCAATAAAAGTTCTAAAAAAAAAAAAAATTAGTGACAGTGTAAAAAAACCCCTAAAAAACAAAAGTGCCCTGCCCATGCCTTCGTTCCCATCCGTGCTTGCTCTCAAAGGTGAACACACGCGTTGGTCTCGCACTCACACAAACAGCGTCCCACATATGTGAGGTATCGTCAGATCATGGCCAGTAGTTCTAGCACTAGACCTTTTCTCTTCTGTAAAGCTAAAGTGGTAACTGTCACCTATGAATAGTATAATTTACTTAGTTTGTCGCCGTTGCACGGGAGTGTGCAATTTTAAAGAGTGACATGTTTGTTTTCTATTTACTCGTTACTCGGCGTAACATCATCTTTTATATTTTCCAAAAACTTTGGGTTATGTATCCTCTTTTTCTTTTTTTTTTTTTTCAAAAATTGCATTGTACCTTGTGACAGGAACTTCCCAGGATGCATCTGTGAGGCCCTGGTACATAACCAGTGCCTCATTCATCCAGGAAGTGGAACATACTTAATTGTAAGTAAGTGCAAATATGTTTAACTAATGAACGTAAGATGAGTTCATATCCGTATGCAGAGCTGTATGCTGCTGTGATTTTTATAAAAGGGGAGAATGGTCCACTTTAAATAAAGGTCTCTGTGAGTGCTGTTTTAAACTTGATCAACTGAAAGTTATCCTATTTTTATCATATACTTTTATTGAAAATATATTTTATATATCCATATAGTAAATGTACATTTATCAAATCATTTCACTGTTAACATTACTCAAGGAACGAATGCTGCCCGCTCTCATGCTCTTCCTACGTACACTGCGCAGATAGTTGCGGTACCAGATGACACTGATAACTCTTGCCTGAAACTGCTTTGAGACAATGTAATACAAGATTATATCCAAGCATGTACTCAGGTTCATCAAGAAGGTAGACACCTGCCCCCATAAAATGTAGTGCTCATGTGCCTGCTGGGTCATGAGTATCAAAAAACACACATGAAATGGTACAAAACAGAGCAGAACTTGCACAACTAGTGTGACAATGATCTGTATGGATTTTCTTTTTGCTTTGGGCTTTAGTCGAGAAGTTCTTCCAATCACTAGGCTGTAGATTATGATGCTATAACAGCCTATCATGATGAGCAGAGGGATCAGAAAAAAGAAAATTAAGCGTGCAAAGTTCAAGATACTGTTTCGTTTAAAGTGGATGAGATCAAACATTTTAAAGCAAGTGGTGAAATTAAAGTCTTTGTCGGGGTCCTCATATACAAAGAGCAAAGGAGTTGTGGTCACTATTGTCATTATCCAAATTCCAAAACATGCTGCCATTGCTTTGGAGATGTTCTTCAGTTCTTTGATGTGCTTGGGCTGCACGATGGCCATATACCGATCCGTACTGATAAAAGCAAGCAGCCATAATGTCACACTTGGATAAAATACAGTAAGTGCACCCATAATTCGGCAGAACACATCTCCAAATGGCCAGGATTGTTTGGCGTAGTACATTATCCGGAAAGGAACAAACAGTAAAAACATTAAATCTAGCAGTGCCACGTTCATCATGTATACAGTAACCGTTGTTCTTTTTTTAGTGGTGCAACTAAAGACCCAGAGTGCTGTGACATTAACAAACAGTCCAATTGGGAAGACAATACTGTAATATACAAGTGCAGGGATTCCATATTCTTGAAACAACCAGACATCTGGAGCACGAGTTTGACTTTGATTTACAATATCCATAATTTTATGTTAAGCAAATCCCAGGTACTCTACGACACAAAAGAACAGTTGTTAATAAATTAGTGGATACTGTGCAGTTTTAGTGGCTACAAGAGGTAGGTAATGTTTTTTCATTATCATGTGTTATTTCTGTTTTTAACAATCAAAAAAGGTTATTTTTAGTTCAATAAATGTATCATTGCACAGAACAGACGAATTTACAGCTCAGAGTGTTAATTTCATCATCAAAACTATTTTCGCCATACTTTTTCATCAGCTGCATGTTTTCAGGGAGGAAAACTAAACAAAAACAGGATTAGAATTAAGTAAATTGACAAAAATCAATTCCAGTTTTCACCAACAAACAAAAACAGAATGAAATGCGAGGGAGGAACATTTACCCACTTGAACTTTCTTTTTTCCCAGAGCTCTGCCTGTCCGTTAAAGCCCCAGCCCCCTGACTCTATTGGCAAGCTGTATTGGCTGAGAGACGCAGGCTTCCTCTGTCTGCCTGTTGCCTGGGATGCTCTGGAAACGACAGAAGATAAACTCCTCCATCAGATTTGTGTCTGTCTGGATGTGACGTTGAGTGTTTCCCCTTCCATCAAGGAAGCAGTGCTTAGCACTATGTAAAGCCTCCACAGACCGTTCAGTTCTCTGGCATGTGCACTCCCTAACCCCAATTTACCTCCCCATCCCCACTTTCAGGTTACCTCCCCATCCCCAAAGTATAATGCACTGTGCACTCCCTAAACCCTAATTTACCTCCCCATCCCCACTTTCAGGTTACCTCCCCATCCCCAAAGTATAATGCACCCTGCACTGTGCACTCCCTAAACCCCAATTTACCTCCCCATCCCCATTTTCAGGTTACCTCCCCATCCCCAAAGTATAATGCAACCTGCACTGTACACTCCCTAAACACCAATTTACCTCCCCATCCCCACTTTCAGGTTACCTCCCCATCCCCAAAGTAAAATGCACCCTGCCCTGTGCTGTCCCTCACCCTCATTTACCCCCCATCCCCATTTTTAGGTCAACTCCCCATCCTCAAAAAGCATGCTGCACACTTTCATCTAATCACACCTTTCTGTTCCGCTGTCAGTGTTCTGCTCTCTAATTAACCAAATCATCAATCCTTTTCCCTTTCCCATGCAGTTCCACACATTCATCCACAAAATGTACTGGAGATTTTAGTTGACTAAAATACAGTGAAAACAATTCAGATGACTAAAATACGACTAGAACTAAAATGGCATTTTAGTCAGACTATGACTAAAACTAAAACTTTTACATCCAAATGAACAGTGACAACACATGTATTTGTTTCAATTTCTGAATAATGTTGACTTTTTGAAGTAATCTAATGTTTAAAGATCCTCAAAGATCACAACCAAAACTCCAAAATCCATAAATCCGTTTTTCGTCCATCTCTAAAATCCATTTTCTGTCGGTTTCTAAGCCTAGAAACACTTGCTGTATGTTTATTTTAGAGGGCTGGCAGGCTTCCAAGATCTGCTTAGAAAGTAATATGAAAAAACTTAAAGTTTCACAGCCTCTGTAGTGAATTTTGAAGATTAATATCTACACAATGTCTATAGCTATAAAAGTGAACGAGGGCTTGTTATAAATGCTTTAGCTGCTTGTTTAGATTATGTAAATACTTTATTGTGAATAGGCCCGTGTGGGCCCATTTTAATATTAACCAACACTCTGTTTCCTAGATGTTTATATTCCATACTTTTTCTATATGGTTGTTTTCTTGTAGTACTTTTCACCTTGACAATGCTTGTAAATCTTTCATGGGAACTGTCCGTATTGCCCCACAGCAGCTAACCTGCAATTTGAACTTCCATATTTTATTGTTTTTAATTGTGTGTTTGGATTTGTGGAAATGAAGACTGTTCTTGTGATTGATGCTTTCAACTACAGCTGCCAAACTACTGACCTGTTATTTTCAGCCATTACATTCCTGTACTGAGAGAATAATGGAGGCTGTCATTGCTGACATCTCCTTCTGCAAATACTAATGTGTTGGCTTCCGTGCTTTCTGGATTAGGCCTCATTCACACAGCCTATTACCAGTTGCATACAGATATAAACTGTTTGCATCTAGGGCTGCTCATTGGTCCCTAATTGCTGGTAATTGCACAATGTGTGGTTATATGTGAATAGCTGTGGCTCCTGTCAACCTATCATTGATTCATTGATTTCAGTTGTTGTATACTTTTTCCTTTCTAAATGACCAAGCAAGGTAAATTACATTTTCAGAATGGACGCAGCCTATGTAAATTATGTCAGTACAGGTTTGTTGTGAGAATGAGTTCCTTATTACTTGGCTTCTAAAGGTAAATTTTTTTTTTTTTTTTTTTTTTTTTTTTTACATCAATCCTGCTCCCTCTATTACTTACCTGAGCTCTCTCTCGATACAGCGCTGTGCATGAGAGCAGCAGCTCTCTTGGCTCTACTCCAGACAGAGAGGCAGCAGCGGGAACCATTGGCTCCTGCTGCTGTCAATCATAGTGAAGAGAGAACGGGGGTGGGGATGAGTCACGCTGTGTATTTCAGTGGGCACACGGAGCGTGGCTTCGGAGCGAGTGTATATTAGGAGGGGGGAGGAAGCAGAAGCTCTGGTGGGGGACCACCAAAAAAATATATATCCTTTGCAAAAAATATATATCCTTTAGAATCACTTTGAATAAAAGTACTGAAAAGCAGCAAATGTTGTACATACTTTTTTGAAATTATATTGGCACCAGGAAATTATCATTTTTAGAGATATTTATCAGTTTTAATTCATAATTCAGTTTATAATGTATTTTTTTTTGATTGCTTATTATGCACACAAATTTATTACAGACCCACTATACTATACATCGAGCCAGTAATGACCTTAAAATAGAGAAAGTATGTAACATCTAATAGGTAATGGGCACACATGTTGAAGTCAGAGAGGTGCCTAGGTGACTCTTTGGAAAATCACAAGCAAAGCAGAGTTTTTATTGTATACCTCTTAATACTTTCAAGGATAAGTTTACCTTTTAACATAAAATGATAAATGCTTTGCAGATAATAAAATGTGCATTTATTATTTTTTGTTTCTAGAGCCTGTGATGCACTGCACCAGTGATCAGCAGATCGCTGGTGCCTTGCAGGTCCCCTGCAGACCTGTCATTGCATCTGTGCACCTGTACACCTTTTACGGTCAAGTAAACACTACTGACAGTAAGACTCAATTAAATACCACGCCGCTCCACAGCCATAGCAGTTCATTGAGAACTACAAGCCGATAGCTGCAAAGGCTGTCGGAACTTGTAGTGTCCTCATTCACAGAATACTGTTAATGAGTGATGCGGCAAGGTGGGCGGTGCCCCGCACTTCCACTTTTCTTTTTTAAATTGTACCAGCTAGTGGGGAGAAGGTCCCTTGCTAGCTGTCACAACAGGGATCGGGGGGAGTGGGGGACGGTCTATTTGTAGCATGTTACATCCTGAATATGGGTGTAACATGTTACGAAATATCAACTAGTCCCTTAAAACCCAACACAGGGATACTTTTTTAAATGTTATCTCTGATCTGTTTAATCTCTGCTTTGTAGAAAATCTTAGCTTACTTTATTAGTGCCATTTCCTTGCCCTTGACGAATCAAATAATCTGGAATGATGACGTAAAAAGGGACTGTTGGCTGAAGTGTTATTTGAGTAACAACATGAGTGGCTGTATTATATCATCTGCTGGGTGGTCATTTATGTCCCCTTCGCTAATTGGGGACATTAGGCTCATAATGTGTTTAATTGTGTGGGTAGTGTGGTATTTTACTTTTTTGGTTTTGCAAAGACCTGTCTGGGTTTCTGTTTTTAGCTAGCTTTCCCTTTACTTGGTGTTGCAATTTCAAAGCTCTAAACTCGGTTTCATTATTTGTCACTTGCTTTAACTATATTCCATTACAACATAGTAGGTAACAAGGTGCAGCCTACAGCACTATATGCGGCTATACTTGCTCTGTAAAGTATAACTTGGTCATATACAAAATCTTTGCTATTTTGTCAAACACATCTATTAGACCTTACCTATTATTTTAAACCTTTTAAGGATAATCACCATCAGTTAGCCCATACTGCACCTTTCATTAGCCTGATAATACATTTAATAGTAATCCAGTAACTTTGTTTTTTTTTTTTTGCTTTTATTCTGTGACTGCTATCCTTAATATAGTTTTTATAGTACATTTCTTAAATTATTTTACTTTTTAATTGGTTACAGTTTTAAACTGTCTGATACATGAAGTCTAATTATTGGAAACATTTGTCTGTGCTATATAACATTTGTATTCTCTTTTATGCAATAATTTATAGCTCATTGCTGTATTTTATAGAAGTCATACTTGTTGATACACCTTCTACCTGGAACACATATGGAGATAATAAAACCGGATTTTATTTATTTTTTTGATGCATGCTTGTCTGTCTGTGACTCTGCAATACCAAAGAGCTAGCTTTTCTAGGAGGAGGCTTTCAAAGGTGGCTTCCTTATTTCATGTACACTTATTTGGGGCAACACAGTAAACACAATAGGAATGTACATTTACATACATGTGCTGCAGTACACTGTAGTGCAGGGGTGTTGCAGTACCGTGCATTAAACCACAAGTTTTAACATATGTTACCACATGCACAGGTCTGAGTCCAACCTAAAAGTTACCTGTAAGGGTAGAAAAATATCAACTTTCACCGATAAGGATTGGCAATCACTAAACGTCTGATAGATGTTGGCCTGTCAACTGGCCAACCCTGTCTCCCAGTTTGAGTGTACAGTATGTAAGATCAGGCAGTTGGCAGACTGAAATTGTCCACAATGCTCCAGGCTTGAATAGCGTAAGTAAAGTTTAATAAGGGGAGAATTAAATCTCTAGTAAGCTTGTACAGTTATAATGAACCACTTAAGCTCCACACCTGTATACTCCTTTTAGACCAGAATTACATTTCAGCCTGCATCTATAGATCTGGCAACATTATTATATTACTTTTGATACTGAAGTAATGTTTGTAAGGAAGTCTGTAGGCAAATCCATTTGTGAGCAAAAGTGGAGCAGCACAGTGGCCCACTGCCCCAACCCTGCACTTGCGTGGGTTTTTTTTTCCTGGGTGCTCTAGTTTCCCCCCATACGCCAAAGACATGCAGGTAGGGTAAATGGTTCTTGTCTAAACTGGCCCTAGTATTTGCATATATGTATGCTTGTAATAAAGAAAAAAGTAGGGAGCATTGTGAAGGTGATGGGCATCTGTTGGTCAGTGAATTTGTGCAGAGGTGTGTATAAGCAGTAAATTGGAATCAAATAAAGTGCACCAGGGCAATGCATTTAAGTTAAAGAGGATGCCGGGAAGATTCTGGACATTACACTGAGCTGGAGCTCACGAAGACTTTGTGTTTCCCTTAAAAGCATCAGCATCCCTTTAAAGGGTCAATCCATTTACAACTAATATTTTAGTTTTTTGGTGGATGCTGGAAAGCTAAAGTACCTGGGATTTTGTTGTCTGTATAGGGAACTCTATAGGTAAGATAGGTAAGAGGTTGAGTGGGAACACTCAAAACTCCCAGAAAAACAAAGATTCAGAAAAAGTGCAGGCAGATGATGTGGTGGGAGTACTTCAGCCATAGGAAGCTGGCTAACCCATGATCTTAGTCTGCTTGTGGCTATCCATGAACAAAAGTGTTCCCTGAATATCTAGACCACTTATAGCTGTGTCATTAATTGATGTTACAATTTTATCAGTAGCCTTTTTTGTGGAAGTATCACATCATCATGAATGTAGCTAAATTATGCAATTCTTTCTATAATTTAATAATTCCCTTACTGAATCTGATACATAATAGTTTGAACTTCTGCTGTACTTTTGCTGTTTTGCATATGTGATCCTGACCTATTTTCTTTCAACAGTGAAGCAAATGCCTTGCACGTACCTGTCAATGCATGGTGGACATTTTCAACTCTTCTCTGTGCTCTCATCAAACTGCTTCTTTAAACTTCCTCCTCTTGATAGTTCACAAAACTGGCTGTCAGGAAGTGAAAATGAAGTGTGAACAGACATCAGTGCTGTATAAGTTACTAAGCTTTAAATCTGGCTTCCCTTTTAGACCTCACAGGAATCAGACTCAGTAAATGCCCATATTTGTAAGATGCAGAAAAAAGTAGTGGGTGAGCTTCATGCATCTTGGAATAAATTACTTTGTCTTCACATTGACAACACAAAAGTATTACAAATAGGCATACTGCATTTGCTGCCACATACCTACATGTTTCTTTTTACTTTGGAATTACCCTGAATATATCTGTAGCAACTACTCCCTAGAGAGCTGCTGGACGGTTGGGACTTTCTACCACTCCCAGGGGTGGCACACCCTTAGCAGGTCTTGACAATTCACAAACACATCATTAGGTGATTCAAAAAGGCTTTATTAGGGCCAGGGCAAGCCCTGCAAAGGGATTAATACAGTTACAGCATTTTTAATTTTTTATTTATAAGATTATTTTTCCACATTTTACTGACAAACAAAAACAACAAACACCCACTTTGCTGGGCGGAGCAAACAATCCAAAAAGAAAAAAAGGGACCCCCCCCCAAAAACAAACCCAGGGGGAGGGTGGTATGGCTTGGTAGCCCAAAAGAGAATCGCAATCAACATATAAACACAATTAAAAATCAGGTTGCAGTATATTATAAAAATCCTCCTGCGCTGCTAGAAATGAATAAATCTATATTCTAGCAGCTACCACCTAATCCTATACCTATATATGGACAATACAATATGATCAAACAAATGGTGCAGCGCTGTATCATAATCTTACACAACTATGGGATAATGACCTTCTAGAACATATATATAGAAATTAACATGCTCAAATATGGTAATATACACAGTAGTACAGTACCTACGAATATGTTAGATCTTACAGGATCTATCAGGTGATAAATAGTGCAAAAACAAATGGTCCAATACAGGACCTAAATGCGTGATAATACTTGCCCCCCAATGGGACCAATCCAAAGTGTAATATACAAAACAAGTGGGTCCCTGTGTAGGGATATACAGTGGGGCAAAAAAGTATTTAGTCAGCCACCAATTGTGCAAGTTCTCCCACTTAAAAAGATGAGAGAGGTCTGTAATTGGCATCATAGGTAGACCTCAACTATGAGAGACAAAACGAGAAAAAAAAATCCAGACAATCGCATTGGCTAATTTGGAAAGAATTTATTTGCAAATTTGGTGGAAAATAAGTATTTGGTCACCTACAAACAAGCAAGATTTCTGGCTCTTACAGACCTGTACCTTCTTTTTTAAGAGGCACCTCTGTCCTGCACTCATTACCTGTATCAATGGCACCTGTTTGAACTTGTTATCAGTATAAAAGACACCTGTCCACAACCTCAAACAGTCACACTCCAAACTCCACTATGGTGAAGACTAAAGAGCTGTCGAAGGACACCAGAAACAAAATTGTAGATCTGCACCAGGCTGGGAAGACTGAATCTGCAATAGGCAAGCAGCTTGGTGTGAACAAATCAACTGTGGGAGCAATAATTAGAAAATGGAAGACATACAAGACCACTGATAATCTCCCTCGATCTGGGGCTCCACGCAAGATCTCACCCGTGGGGTCAAAATGATCACAAGAACGGTGAGCAAAAATCCCAGGACCACATGGGGGGGACCTAGTGAATGACCTGTAGAGAGCTGGGACCAACGTAACAAAGGCTATCATCAGTAACACACTACGTTGCCAGGGACTCAGATCCTGCAGTGCCAGACGTGTCCCCCTGCTTAAGTCAGTACATGTCCGGGCCTGTCTGAAGTTTGCTAGAAAGCATTTGGATGATCCAGAAGAGGACTGGCAGAATGTCATATGGTCAGATGAAACCAAAATAGAACTATTTGGTAGAAACACAACTCGTTGTGTTTGGAGGAGAGAGAATGCTGAGTTGCATCCAAAGAACACCATACCTACTGTGAAGCATGGGGGTGGCAACATCATGCTTTGGGGCTGTTTCTCCACAAAGGGACCAGGACGACTGATCCATGTACAGGACAGAATGAATGGGGCCATGTATCGTGAGATTTTGAGTGCAAACCTCCTTCCATCAGCAAGGGCATTAAAGATGAAACGTGGCTGGGTCTTCCAACATGACAATGATCCCAAACATACCGCCTGGGCAACGAAGGAGTGGCTTCGTAAGAAGCATTTCAAGGTCCTGGAGTGGCCTAGCCAGTCTCCAGATCTCAACCCCATAGAAAACCTTTGGAGGGAGTTGAAAGTCCGTGTTGCCCAGCGACAGCTTCAAAACATCACTGCTCTAGAGGAGATCTGCATGGAGGAATGGGCATACCAGCAACAGTGTGTGCCAACCTTGTGAAGACTTACAGGAAACGTTTGACCTCTGTCATTGCCAACAAAGGATATATAACAAAGTATTGAGATGAACTTTTGATATTGACCAAACACTTATTTTCCACCATAATTTACAAATAAATTCTTTCCAAATCAGCCAATGTGATTGTCTGGATTTTTTTTCTCATTTTGTCTCTCATAGTTGAGGTCTACCCATGATGCCAATTACAGGCCTCTCTCATCTTTGTAAGTGGGAGAACTTGCACAATTGGTGGCTGACTAAATACTTTTTTGCCCCACTGTATAATAAAATCAACAAGTGCTCAGCGTATTAACCCACATCTACTGTTAAAACAAGTGTAAACTTCAATGTTCATATTCAACCATCATGCATGCTAATGGCGAGAATATAGCAATAACCTTTCCTTGTACGGGTGCTCCAGTGCTGGTGCAAGCGGTGAGTTCAAATCCTAAATGGCAGGCATGCCCGCTTACCTTCCTGCTGCGACCCACAAAGGTTAACACGCTTTTTGGATCTCCTCGGATCCTGTACACAATCTCCAGGTAGGTCTGGTTCCGCAGCCCCTTAATGATCTCTCCTTCACTTCCAATTACTCCTCCATACACAGGTTACCAAAGGTATATTCATACTTATAGAATATATATACATAGAATGATAAAACAAAGATCCTCCATAGTGCCGTATTTATTAGCAAATCAAATTAAAACGCCAAGGTGTAAACTCACATTTGGGTAGAAAACAGTCAGGCTTCTTACACTGCTAACCATGGGTGTACTGCATGCACTTGTGGTGTACTAAGATGGCGCTCACCGGAAGTGCGTCACCACGCCTCATCTACGCATTAGGTCACGCCCTCGTGACTTCCTCAGGATCCTGTCAGATCTAACACATTCGTAGGCACTGTACTACTGTGTATATTACCATATCTGAGCATGTTAATTTCTATATATATGTTCTAGAAGGTCATTATCCCATAGTTGTGTAAGATTATGATATAGCGCTGCACCATTTGTTTGATCAGGTTGCAGTATACCCATCCTTTTAGACAATATTGCTTCAAACTTCCTCATAGAATTCCTAGAATAATAGGTATGTTTTTCTTAGAGAATACATTTTATTAAGCACTGTTATCCATTCAGAAAGAGAAGGGGGCCGAGTAGAGCTCCAACTGAGTACAGTCAATCTGCGAGCTATAAATAATGGTCTCAAATCAGCAAGCCATCTCAGTGATGCCCTGGTCCAGATCTGTGAGGAAATACCCCAGGACACCATTCGTCGTCTCATTAGGAGCATGCCCCGACATTGTCAGGCATGCATACAAGCACGTTGGGGCCATACAAACTACTGAATACCATTTTGAGATGCTGCAATGAAATTTCAGCAAAATGGACTAGCCTGGTGCATCATATTTTCACTTTGGTTTTCAGGGTGTCTTTAAATTCAGGCCTATGTAGGTTGATAATTTTCATTTCCATCAAACGATTGTGCATCCTTACGTTCCTAACACATTACCCAGTCCATATCCTCTTTTTCCCCATTGAGATCTGATGTGTTTTCAAAGTATTCTTTAAATTTTTTTTGAGCAGTGTATATTATTAAGAAGAGGCATGGAAGAAAAAACAAAACTGTTTCCAAATCAAGTGAGCTTGAATGGCAAGCCTAAGTTGGAGATATACAGTAAAACCGCTTAGAACTAATCTTAAATTTTGCTGTTAATTGTTGAAAATATTTTAAGGTACCACTATTGTAGAGATGTTTTAGGGTACGCATTCCTGTTTTTTTCCATCTCTGAAATACAGGAAGCTTACAGATTTCTGGGAAAAGGGGAATATCCCAAATAAGAGTATATTCAGTAAAAGGGAAATCTCCATCAGTTTTTTAGTCACAGTCCATATTTTACACATTAGGAAAAGAATGGGAGATTATACCTGAAAAGCCCTTTGAACTGGCATCTAAAAAAATAGAGGTTAGTAGCATTGACGCATAAATTATAAGAGGATTTAAGGGACATCTCAGAGTTCTACCCTGCTAGATGTTGTAGCTGGGCAGCTAAGAAATAAATCCATGAACTAGGGACCGCTAAACCTCCTACAACAGTAGGATATTGTAAAAATTCTAGTTTTATCCTTGGTGACTTCCTTCTACAGATCAGGTCCCTAAAAATAGTATTAATCCTTGCAAAAATCTTTGGGAGTATCCATATAGGGGAATTATGAAGAAATTAGTGAAACTGCAGCCACCAAATCATTTTACAAAAATAAGTTCTGCCCCAAACGGAAAGAGGTATTTTGTACCACACTTAACATTTGTTTGTTTTTGAAATTTGGAAAGTAAAGGGAGAATATTATCTAAAATATAGACTCTAGGAGAGTTAGACATATTAACCCCCAAATATTTAACCAAATAAACTACTTTTAAGTTGCGCTAATGAAGGAGGTAGAGGTTCAGGTAAATGGACCTATGGGAAGCAGCATTGATTTGTCCCAATTTATAGCGAGCCCTGAAAACCTTTTAAAGGCATTGATCTGTTGAATCACCGCTGTAAGAGAAGTATGAGCATTTGAAATAAATAAAAGTACGTCATCTGCATACAGTTATCTTTTCCTCCGATGACCCTCACCAATCCTGAGATATGAGAGGAATGACAGAGATGACAGGACAATGGCTCTGTAGCATTGGTGAAAAGAAAAGGGGACAACGGACATCACTGTCTAGTGCCTCTATGTAGATTAAAGAAAGGAGACTGAAAACCATTAACTCTAACACAGACTCTTGAAGCAGCATAAAGTAATTTCACCCATTTACTAAACTTAATTCCAGCCTGAATTCTTTCCAAAACAGCCCACAAATAGACCCATTCCACCCTGTTGAATGCCTTAATGGCATCTAATGCAAAAAAAAGCTCTATTAAATATATTACTCCACAGTGCTTTCGTGTTTAAATAAGCATGCAATTGTTTACTGCAGCAGACATGTTGGACATATAACCTGGCTCATCAGGATATATAACATGAGAAATAGTTTTGAGTATATTTTCAAGTACCTTTTGCTACGATTTTGACATTAGAAAGTAATAACAATATTGGCTTGTATGACTCGGCAAAGGATATCTTTGTCCTTAGGAATGACCACTATAGCTGCCTCATACTTGGACGTCGGGAACTTCCCCGCATTACACGCCTTAATCAAAGTAAGCAGTAGATTCGGTAGTAATGCCACTTTATATTTCTTGTAGATTTCTATAAGGGAGTCCATCCATCCTAGGAGCTTTACACCACCCATTGGCAGGAAAAAGTCCAGCCAAAGAGGATTCAAACGCCGCAAAAACCTTGAACATATACGGCCCAGTGCCATTATGGTAACTACAAGCGAGTAAACAGAGATCCCTCTGGGCTCAATAGAAGTATCCAAAAATGCTGTCACAAGCTGCACTGATGACAAGACCATGTCTAGTCTAGGCAATGTATTGTGGGTTCTGGAATAACATGTATACCACAGCTCTTATGGGTGTGTTTTCCTTCAAACATCCCGTAGTCCCATTTCTCTACATAATTGCCTTAAATAAGATAGTTTATCACCTAGAAGCACTTAGGAACGGAGAAAGCTGTCTTTACTGGGATCAAAACATTGTTAAAATTTCCCATTATAACCACAGGTATAGGTAAAACATCTGAAAAAAACAAAATGTTGCAACACTCCAGAACTATATGGAGGTAAGATATACACTGCAGCAAGTACCGTTTCAAAATCCCATAAAGTACAATGTAGATAAACCTATCCCCCCCCCCCCATCAGCCAAGACCTGCCTACAGGAGAATGCTACTCCCTGACAAATCAAAATAGAAAGTCCTTGTGACTATGAAGAATATGTAGAATGGTGGGCAGTTTGAATACCTCAGGGTTTGAGAAAATATTTTCCTTGGTGGCGTGAGTTCTGCAGGCAAATCACAGAAGGGCAGAAGGAGTATACTTGGTCAAACACAGATTGTCTTTTAAGAGTATCATTCATACCCTGAACGGTCCACGAAAGTGGTTCAAGTATATGATTAGACATGTTTCCAAAAAAAAGAAACAAAACTTATGTTATGGATAGGAGCTAAATGTAATAATAACCCTAAATAGTACTCTTACCTGTATGTACTGCACACACACATGCGCTTCTCTGAGGAAAAAAAGAAGGAAAGGGGGGGACAAACAAAATGGGGGAAGGGATTGTGAACATCTCACAGGAGAGAGAGAAAATTAGGGGGTTCCAAAAATTAGCCAACTGCTGGAATATATTCTGGCTAGACAGGATAATTGGAATACTAACAACATATTCTCTAGTTGGTATTATAATTATCAAATTTTTAGCTTACTCATGCCAACAACATGCAACCAAGATCATCAAGCAAAAAAAAGAAAAACCAAATGGAAAGGAAAGGACACCTTGACCAAGCATAATCCTTATCCCTTATAATGCCGATCAAGCGGCCTTCAGTGAGTCAAAAAAATGGGCCTGCTCTTCATGTACTAGTCTAAGCCAGGCAGGATAGCTCCTGGAATATGTTAACTTGTTAATTGTTAATTGTTGCATTCTCTTTTTAATCTCCTGGAAACTTGCTCTACGCTTATGTGCTTTAGGTGAGAGGTCAGGAAAACACAATTTTTGAAGCATTGTAATGAGTCTTTCATCATTCTAGCCTGGCAAAGGATACCCTCTTTGTCTCTATAGTTTAATAATCAGATAGGACAACCCTCCTAGATCATTTATGTGCACGCTTAACAGCAAAGAGTGTGGATAAATGCTTCTTGCCAAAGATGTCTAATACCCAGTGCTCAGCAAAATTTATGTGGCATTTGAAAGATGTAAAGAGACAACTATCAGAATGTATGATATGATCATTAATCAACTGCTGCTTAATTTTTGTCTTCTTTTTCATATAAACGTTTATTAAATGTACAATAAAAGTGGTACATACAGCAACTTCTGCCTAGTTGTAAGTAAAACAAATAGATTTAGAAGATGGAATATGCCATTTTTTTATCAGTAGATGGTAGTAGTTGTGTTGGTATTAGTTGTAGTCTTCATCAACACATGTTATTAGTGTTCAGAAGAACTCTGTACCTAGAGACTGTGCAACTAAAGCTTAGCCATTCATTGGAAGATTTCCCTTATTTAGCCCCGCGTGCTAGACAAGAGAAATCTCATGATTCCCCCATCCATGTTGTTGAATGGTGGAATCTTCCCTGCAGGCTATTTTATTCAGAAAGCAATCACCCACTACTGTCAGAATACTTTGTACTTTGGCTGCATCTGAATGGATGCAGCCACTGTTCGGTGTACAATTTTCCACCCTGCTGCTTCAATTTTCAGACCAAAGGATGTCAGGTGGATAAATGCCGACAGGGCCAACCATAACTTGAATGTCATTTATTTCATTTGATATTTGCTCCCTGTATGGCCAGCTTAAAGTGGAACTTTACTCTCTCAATCAACATCGACTATTTTTAATCCGTATGCTGCTAGCATTAGTAAAGTACTTGTTTTAAACTTTTTTTTTACATTTCTTCGTTTGCTTCCTGGTTTCCATGCCTAGGCAAATGATGGCATACAGTGCCTAGAAAAAGTATTCAGATCCCTTGAAATTTTTTTCATGTTACAACCAAAAATGTAAATGTATTTTTTGGGGATTTTATGTTATAGACCAACAAAAAGTAAGGGAGACCAGCAACACTGATGGTCATCAATATGGGTCCAAAAGTTTTAATGAACGATCACATAGTTACAGCAAGGCAATGTTTCTGTGTCTCGCAGGACCCCAGATGAAGCCTAATGACCCATATTGGTGATCCTCGGTGTGCTGGTGACATTCTCCCTTGCTGATTCTGTTCGGTTCCAGCTGACGGTCGCTGCAACACCTACTTATACACACAGCCATTTTTAACACAGGAACGTGTGCGTTTGAATTGTACACTTGCATTCTAGACCAATACAAAGTGGCACATAATTGTGAAGTGGAAGGAAAATGATAAATGGTTTTCAAATTTTTTACAAATATCTGAAAAGTGTGGCTTGCATCTGTATTCAGCCCCCTTTAATTAGATACCCCTAACTAAAATCTAGTGAAACGAATTGCCTTCAGAGGTCACCTAATTAGTAAATAGAGTCCACCTGTGTATTATTTAAGCAGAATCATGAAGGTCAAGGAGTACCCTGACAGGTCAGGGATAACGTTGTGGAGAAGTTTAAAGCAGGGTTAGGTTTTAAAAAAATATCCCAGCTTTGAACATCTCCTGGAGCACTGTTCAATCCATTATCTAAAAATCGAGAGTATGGCACTACTGCAGACCTACCAAGACATGGCTGTCTACCTAAATTGACAGGCTGGGTAAGGAGAGCATTAATCAGAGAAGCGGCCAAGAGGCCCAGGGTAATTCTGGAGGAGCTGCAGAGATCCACAGCTCAGATGTGAGAATCTGTCCATGCCTCAAATCTGGCCTTTATGGAAGAGTGGAAAGAAGAAAGCCATTGTTAAAAGAAAGCCATAAGATGTCCCATTTGCATTTTGAGAGAAGCAAACATGTTGCTCTGGTCAGATGAGTCCAAAATTGAACTTTTTGGCCTAAAAGCAAAACACTTTTTGTGGCAGAAAACTAACACTGCACATCACCCTGAACACACCATCCCCACTGTGAAACGTGGTGGCAGCATCATGTTGTGAGGATGCTTTTCTTCACCAAGGACAGGGAAGCTGGTCAGAATTGATGGGAAGATGGATAGAGCCAAATACAGGGCAATATTAGAAGAAAACCTGTTAGAGTCTGCAAAAGATGTGAGACTGGGGCGGAGGTTCACCTTCCAGCAGAACGACCCTAAACATACAGCCAGAGCTACAATGGAATGGTTTAGATCAAAGTTAGAATGTCCAAAGTCCAGACCTAAATCCATTTGAGAATCTTTTCAGATATTTATTTGTAAAAAATGTTGAAAACCATTTATCATTTTCCTTCCACTTCACAATTATGTGCCACTTTGTGTTGGTCTATCACATGAAATCTCAATAAAATACATTTAAATTTTTGGTTGTAACATGACAAATTTCAAGGGGTATGAATACTTTTTAAAGACACTGTACATCCCAGCAGTCTTCAGGAGGGGAGGATTCTCAGCTCAGCCAATGCCTGGGCTAAGGGCAGATGGATTCCAGGAAGTAAATGCTACATGAACCATCTGCCCTTACTCAAGCTGGCCACTGCCAGAAATGCCAGGGGGTATTTTTCAAAATGATTTCTCAACAAAATAAAGCATGGAGACATGGATGGACGGGTGAATTTTCTTTGAATAGTAACAATGAGTTATAGAATTTTTGGTTTGTGGTGCTCAGATGCAGTGCAGTTAGACTTTAAGGACCAGTGTCAAAGGGCTTCGGGCTGCAAATGCAGACTGTTTGACAACAGTTTGAGATGCTTTTAACCGCTTCCCGATCGCCCTATAGCAGAAATACTGCTACTGTGTGGCACTGGTGCGCAAAATCGTGTGTGTGTGTATATGTAGCAGTGTGTGTGTGTGTGTGTATATATGTGTATGTATATATGTGTGTGTATATATGTATGTGTGTGTGTATATATATATATATATACATACATACATACATACATACATAGTGCATTACCATAAAAAATGTTTAATAAAAAATAATAAAGTAGGTGTTGTACTCACAAACGACAATATAGTCAAGGCACATCATAAAAGAACAGCTGGATCAACACCGCGCTGAGTAACAGTCCGCAATAGGGAGTTTAGACATCCAAAAGTCTGGCGCGTTTCGAGGACTTGCCTCTTCCTCAGAGGCTCTGAGGAAGAGGCAAGTCCTCGAAACGCGTCAGCCTTTTGGATGTCTAAACTCCCTATTGCGGACTGTTACTCAGCGCGGTGTTGATCCAGCTGTTCTTTTATGATGTGCCTTGACTATATTGTCGTTTGTGAGTACAACACCTACTTTATTATTTTTTATTAAACATTTTTTATGGTAATGCACTAGGCCTGTGCGCCCTCTTTTTGTTCTTTCCCCATTCAGTATATTTGGATTCCCCCGGTCCATTTGAGGGCAGCAAGGTGTGCATGTTCCAGGACATTCTTAATGTGGTTGTAGCATCGAGTCCATCCCCAAGCGCAGGAGCATTTGTGTTTGCTGATACATACATACATACATACAGTCCGGTCCATAAATATTGGGACATCGACACAATTCTAACATTTTTGGCTCTATACACCACCACAATGGATTTGAAATTAAACGAACACGATGTGCTTTAACTGCAGACTGTCAGCTTATGGACCTGACTGTGTATATGTGTGTGTGTGTGTGTGTGTGTGTGTGTGTATATATATATATATATATATATATATATATATATATATATATATATACTGTGTGTGTGTGTGTGTGTATATATATATATATATATATATATATATATGGGGCACACGAGCTGGGCTGTGAATCGCCGGGTCCTGCTGGCTAGTGATTACTCGCCGGTGATTACCAGGGATCTCTGATGGGGAGGAGAACTGTTTTTTTGTTTACTGTCAGCTCGGGCACACTGTACAGCACAGCCATCCAAAGCAGTGTGCTTACAGTGAAGCACACAGACACCGCCCCCTAGTAAAACACTCCCTGCACACAGTTAACCCTTTGATTGCCCCTCATGTTAACCCCTTCCTGCCCAGTTCCATTAGTACAGTGTCAGTGCTTTTTTTTTTTTTTTTTTTTTTTTTTTTTTTAAGCACTGATCACTGTATTGGTGTATCAGTGACACCAAGTCAGTTCCTCCCTCTGTCAGAATGTCTGCTTCAGTCCCGCTATAAGTCGCTGATCGCCACCATTACTAGTTAAAAAAATCAGATTAAATATACCGCCATTTGTAAACGCTATAACTTTCACGTAAACCAATTAATTTACACATATTGGGATTTTTTTAAGCAAAGACATGTAGCAGAATACATTTTAACCTAAATTTATGACGAAGTTTGATTTTTTTTTTTTTTTTTTTTAATTTGTTTACTGGATATGTTTAATAGCAAAAAGTTAAAAATATTGTTTTTCTCAATTTCGATCTATTGTTTTTTATAGCGCAAAAAATAAAAAATGCACAGTTGATCAAATACCACCTAAAGAAAGCTCAATTTGTGGGGAAAAAAGAACCTAAATTTCATTTGGGTGCAGCGTTGCATGACCGTGCAATTGTCAGTTAATATAACGCAAAAACTGGCCTGGTCAGGAAGGGTAGTAAGTCCTCAGGTGGGCAAGTGGGTAATATCATTCAGAATTCCTTAACCTTACCTGTAGGTGACCACCTTCTTACCAGTGTTTAACCTTCTCTCCATTCCCATTTAAACTTGTATGGGAAAATAATTAGACACAAACAAAAACCTGTTTACACAGACCCTAATGCATTTGAATCCACACATTGCAAGAACATTAGTGGTCTTGTTGAAGTGAAACTTTGTTGGGGAATTTTGACGTTCTAAAATTCCCTTGCGTGCATAATGTATATGCAAATGTATATGAGGAAATAGTCTTTAAAAATAAAGTAACCAGATCTCTGAAGAACTTTAGCAACATCCTTACTTGTACAGACTTACGATACAAGGCTTCCCCTGGCTTAAGGACACATAACATTAGCAGACTTACTTGGCTGATCATTTTCAGAGGAGTGGGGGTCTTTTGGGCAAGTTTGTTTACTTCCAGACTTTTCAACCTAACCTCATCTTTTGCCTTAACACAATGGACACAGTCCTCCACTCACTCTGATGGGAATACATTAGACCTTGTTTTCTCTTATCGTTGCACTCTCTACAACCTCACAAACACCCCCTTTCCTCTCTCTGATCACAATTTCATCACCATAGAAGAAGATGAAAGAAAGAGCGCACAAACCTTGTGCATTACCTCAATAAATGGTGACTAATTTTATTATTAAGGAAATATACTCACAAAGTGATGGTATAACAGGCATAAGTAACCATAGTCCAAACAGGGTTACAGGTAAATCCAAAAGGGGGGGGATGAAGGCTAATGCGTTTCGGAGGGTGCTCCCTTCATCAGAGCTGATCAAACAAAACAAACAAATACATATACAAATTCCCCTCAAACTATTTACATGAATCATGATGGTAAAACAGGTGGTGATACTGTAGATGAGCATAGCAATACACATGAAAATTTTCATCCCCTCCCCCCCTTTGGATTTACCTGTAACCCTGTTTGGACTATGGTTACTTATGCCTGTTATACCATCACTTTGTGAGTATATTTCCTTAATAATAAAATTAGTCACTATTTATTGAGGAAATGCGCAAGGTTTGTGCGCTCTTTCTTTCATCTTCTTCTACAGTTTTATCAAGCTTCCCCAGCTTCATGATAGAGCTGCACAACCTCTGATCACCAGCGGATGAACACACAACATTCTGCTTGTTACTAACGCCCGTTTGATCTGAGTCTTTGATCTCAGGAGATAATGGATCTTTGGTGACAATTTCATCACCTTCACAGTGTCCATCTTCAGACAGCTATCCCTCCAAGCACCAAACAATTACCCGCAGAAATCTTCACAACTTTAACCCTTCTCTTTTCCACTCTGCAACTGACTGCCTCTATGACAGAATCTCTCCCCTGTCCTGGCCTGACCTGGCCACTGCTGTCTACAACAGTTCACTTTCATCCATATTAAAACTCACTTGCTCCTCTAACAACACAAAGCATCAGGCCCTGACCATTACAACCTTGGCAGACTGACGACACCAGAAATCTTAAGTGACATAGTCGTGCACTGGAGCGATTTGTGACGTAAAACCAAATCTCAGCAAGCTTTCACCGTATATAAATCTGCTTTCTTAACATACAATTCCTCCCTCCATGCTGCCAAACAAGCCTACTGTGTCACTCTTATCGATAGCTTGTCATCCAGTCCTCCTCGTCTCTTCTCTACTTTTAACTCTCTACTTTCTCTACCTCCACCCTGTTGGCGCTATTTAAATCCTGTATAATAATACTTCCCATGCTTATGTGCTACCAGCATAATACACAGAACTTTACTTAGGCTAGGTTCGCACTCATGCAGTCCTGCACAGCAGCAAATTCATTTGAATGAAATGCAGAAAAAAGGTTGCTATACCTTTTCTAAAACTGCAGCTGCACTGAAACTGCTTGTAGTTGTGGGTGCAGGAAGACATGCGATTTACACACAGTCATGCACCCACATAGATGTGAACCTAGAATTCATCTCTGCCCCCTAATAAAAACCGTGTCATACTGCAACATTCATACTACAAAACTGAGACACACAGATTTCTAGGTATTGTTTTGGTCAGACACCAATGAGCCTACCAGTATACTTTTACATTGTAAGGCTTCATGCACACTAGGCTTAAAAAAAAATGACAATTCCCTTGGCAAAAAAAAATATATACAAAGCATTTTTGTACATGTTTAGGTGCATTTAGGATTGTTTAGCATTTTTTTTCTGCTACAAACTTGCAATCAAACTCCAAACCAGAAGGGCTTTTTTTTTCTGCCTCTAAATGCTGAGCTTAAAATATGCCTCTAAACATCCTAATGTGTGTGAACACATAGGAGAACATTGAGCTGCTTCTGCAGGCAAAACACAAAACTGTAGAAGCACTGATTTTTAAGCCATTTTGCGTAGACTAAGGCTGGCCATACATTATAAAATTTTCTTGAGAATTTTGCTTTAGATTTACCAAAAACCATATAATATGAGGTCAAACCTAAACAATACTTTCTATTGTATCCAATTAGGTAGGCCCTTGCACTACATGATTGAAGGTAAATCTAAAGGAAATTGGATAGAAAATTGTAAGAAAATTATGTAGTGTATGGCCAGTCTACGAGTGAACAGGAACATGCCGAGAATACAAGGAAAAAAAAGATGTCCGAGACCTGGATTATGTCAGGCTGGCCTAATGAGCGCATCAAACACCAGCCAACACCCCATTTTTTTCTTCCATGTAAGCGCCTATCGCTGCAACACGGTATGTGGAACAGGAGCCAGTGTAGACACTGTGCTTGCCACTTAAAATTAACCTTTACCCTAAATTACATCTTATGCTGTTCTGCCTCCTCCCCCTCCTTCTCTTAACAATTTTTTTTTTTTTTTTTTGTACAAATCACTTTATTCGTGTTGCAAAGCAGCACTTCTGCTTCTTTTTTGTCTAGCTGAGAAGTTCTGTCTGTGCACATATGGGGTTTTCCTGCACTTGGTGTACTCCAAGGTTCAGTGCTGGGACCTTTACTTTTAAACCCATTTATTAATGGTATAGCAGGTGCAATTTCATTGTTTGCAGATCACTATGCAGTAAAGGAGTGTTGTGAATGTCTCCATTTTACTTGCAAACCTCAATGCACTATTCAAATGGGCAACTGTGTGTCAACAATGTGGCAAATAAGGTTTAATGATGACAAATTTAAATGTTAAGTACTTGGGGGTTAAAACATGCATGCATCATACATACTAGGAAGCGTACAACTGGGGAATCAATGGTGGAGAAGATTCTGGCTGTTGTGGTAGATCTGAGACTAAATAATAACATGCATGCATTCTAAGCAAGCAAACCCCTTTCTTGTATTAAGAGGTACAGACTCCAGAGATAGATAGATAGATAGATAGATTATATATATATAATTTTACCCCTGTACAAATCATTAGCAGGACCTCATCTGCAATATGCAGTTCAGTTTAGGGCACCAGTTCACAAAAAGGATACTGGGAAACTGGACAAAGTTCAGAGGAGGGCAATTAAACTGATGAGAAGCATGGAGGATGGGGATACGATCACCTTGTATAAAGACATAAGTGGTCCATATAGTAAACTTGGTGTTGGATTATCCATTTTACAAAGGACCAGGGGGAACTCTTTACATTTGGAGAAAAAGATATCTTCCCTGCAACTATGGAAAGGCTTCTTTACAGTAAGAGCTGTGAAAATGTGACGTATACTCCTTCAAGAACTAGTTCTGGTCAGCTCAGTAGATTGTTTTTAAAAAGCCTGGATGCTTTGCTAAATGCATAAAATTTACCTGAATGCTAATATTTATAGGTGATAACACCAGGGGTAGTTCTAGGGAATAACTGATTGCTTCATGGAGGATCAGGAAGGAATTCCTTTTCCTCCACTGCAGCAAATTGGATCATGCCGTATTGGGGTTTTTTGCCTTCCTCTGGATCAACTGTGGGAATAGGGTGTGTGTGTTGGTTGGATGGGATGGACTTTTTTTTTTTTTTTTCAACCTGACTGTGTAACTATGTGATAATAACTGAGTGTACCCAGTACCTTCTTGTCTGAACAGCAAATGTCTGTTTTACTGAATTGTATGCGCCATCACTTCTAATGGCCCCTTGATGTTTGTAATGTACTATATTAAGGAGCACATAACATGTATAAATATGAACTATTTTATTATCCAAAGGTTCACTCCATCCAAAACTGGTATTTCAGGTTTGAGTGGGGCAAGAAGGAGCCACATACTGGCTTCATTGAACTGTTGGATACTTTGATGGAGAAAATCACTCTACCATAAATCCTAGCTCTGTTCTCACCCACCTTTTTGATTTTTGGGTGTCCCTGATTACCCTTTAGTATCCTCAACTCATTTGTTGCAATCTTTATAATCTTAAAGAACGAGCAAATCTTAATAGATTTGGAGACCTCTGTTAATGGATGTTGCATGGAATTCTGGGGAGTTAGGTGCAGAAATCAGACCCACCCGAAGAATATTAGTCTGTTAGGTGTTTAAATGTCTTGTATATACCAAACACTGTTCTGGGTAGACTGACACTCATTAAACATAATAAGTTTCTAGTAGTGCATTATGACCTCCAAGACAGTTGTCAGTAACTTCCAACATAATATTAATCTGGCACTGTTATTTAAGAAATTATATTATGCTATGAAGTATACTAAAGAGACCTATAGTCAAGACAAGACAGCAGAGTGAAATCTGAGACCTGAGTGGAAGGAAAGGAATCTCCTCTCTGCACAGTCGCATAGAAAAACATACTCCTATAAGGTTGTCAATTCTAATTATTATTATAATGCAGGATTTATATAGAGCCAACAGTTTACACAGCGCTTTTACAATATAAAGCGGGATATTCCAATTTCAAAACAGAAGAAATCGGAGGGCCCTGCTTATGCAATCTAGAGGGAGGGGAAGATGGTACAAAAGGGTAATAGCTACAGGGGAAGATCTAATGGAGGTGACTCAAGTACAGTTCTGAAGTGGAGTTGGGGTAGGGTTCCCTGAATAAATGAGTTTTCAAGGATCTTCTAAAGGTGGACAGGGTAGGAGCTGACCGGTCATTCTGGGGCAGGGAGTTCCAGAAGATGGGAAAGGCTCTGGAGAAGTCTTGGCAAGCATGGAGGAGGTAACAAGGGAGCTAGAGAGCAGTAGGACTTGGGAGGAGCGGAGAGGACGATTTGGGCGATATCTGCAAATTAGGTTGGTGATGTAGCTGGGGGCGATGTTGTGGATGGCCTTGTGTTGTGGTTAGTATTTTGAATTTTATACAGTGGGATAGGGGAAGCTAGTGAAGAGATTGGCAGAGAGGGGCAGCAGTCACAGATTGGTTAGTATGTATATTAGTCTAGCAGCAGCATTCATAATAGACTGAAGGGGGGTAAAGCCTGTGTAAAGGCAGGCCAGTGAGTAGGGAGTTGCAGTAGTCAAAGAGGGAAATAACCAAGGAGTGAATAAGTTGTGTTGTGGTCTTGTTAATCAGAAAGGGCTGATTTCTGGAAATGTTGCGGAAGTTGACAGCAGTATTTACCCAATGATTGGATGTGGGTGCTGAAGTAAAGGTAACAGTCTAGGATTACACCTAACATCCTGATGTGTGGAGGGACCAATGATTATGCCATTGATCTCAATGGTAATGTCATGGGGAGGGGATTGGGGAGGAGGAAATATGATAAGCTTGGTTTTAGAAATATTGAGTTTGAGGAAGTGGTATGACATCCATACTGATATATCACTCAGTAAATTTGTGATACGTAAGGCGATTGAGGGGGTGATTTGAGAGGTTGAGAGATAGATCTGGGTGTTGTCAGCATAGAGTTATTGGAAACCATGGGAGGTTATCAACTGGCCCAGGGAAGAGGTATAGAGAGAGAATAGGAGGGGCCCAAGGACAGAGCCTTGGGGTACCCCTACAGAAAGAGGAAGAGGAGTGGAGGAGATAGTATTGTATGTGACACTGAAAGTGTGCTGAAATAGGTAGGAAGAAGGCATGCAAGAAGCTTTGAGGCAAACGGGAGCAGGGAGATGGGTCTTAAGTTATTCAAATAGGTGGGGTCCAGTGATTGTTGTTTTTTTTTTTTGTTTGTTTTATTTGTTTTTTTGTATGGGGGTAACTGGTGCATGTTTGAGCGGGGAGGAGAGTTTTGGATGGAGCAGGAAGGTGGTCGCAGCAATTTTGAGGGGACAGGTCACAGGGGATAGGTGGTGAGGTGGGCCGTGGAAAGTAGTTTGGCAACTTCTGCAGTGGCATTAGGATTGAAGAGGGAAAGGGTTGACTGTGGTGTTGGTCCTGGTGTGTTGGTTGGGGGAGAAAGCTGGACGCTGGATATCTGATCATGAATTGAGTCAATTTTGTTTTTGAAATGATTGGCAGTAAGCAAGTTGGTAGATGGAGGCAGTGGGGGGTGAAGAAAGGAATTTAAGAGTAGAGACGAGTTGATGAGGTTTGGATGAGAGGGTTGTGATGAAAGTGGTGTAGTAGGTTTGTTTAGCAATGTGAAGGCAGGAGTTGTATTTGAGAGGGGTAGAGGGTGAAGTCTTGCAGGGTTTTAGTTTACGGCATGCTCACACAGAAATCACACTTGGTGCTTTGGAATGTACATACTGTAGAGGCAAATTGTTCCGTTTTCATTTCAGAGGTTTACAATCACTTTAGTCTCCACAGCAATTGTTTGTTTGACATCTGGTCAACTTAAAGCAGTATTTTAACTCAAAACCAAAAATATAATTTATTAATGCAATATTGTACCTTACCAGTCAGGTGTGGTAGCTGTATTTGTTCTCTAACTTAGGCTTTCTCCCCTCCTTCTTTTTTTTTTTTTTTCCATCTGGTGATCCTGCTAGTAACACACCTCCAGTACTAGAGTGCCCCCTTATGGATGATGGAGCACAGGGAACCTTTGGACAGCAGCATTGTCAGTCTGGGGGGATGATAGTGTTGGATGGACTGACAAATATACAGTAGATACACTTAAAACTGAAGATAAATATCAGCTCACACTGCAGTTACACAAGCAGTTACAGCAACATTTTTTTTTCTTTTGGGGTAAAGGTTTTATATGAATAAATACAAGCCTTTCATTGTAAGCACCCCTATCGGTGTTAAATGGTTTGGTTTTATTCTGTAACTGCTACATTTGCAGGAGAGCTTGTTCTGTTGAACAGACTTACTGGCCAGATCACCTGGTGACAATAAAGGAGAGAGAGCTTAAAAAAGAAAAAAGCTACAATATGTTGTTTGATTTTGGGTTATTATCACTTTAAGGAATTTCTGATCAGTGCATGCACATTTTATGACTATGCTTGGTTTTTTTTGTCCTGCTGACAGCTGTTTTATGTCTATAGGTTCCTTAAAGGCATTGTACACTTTCAAATGTTTTTGTTATTTTTAACAAGGTGTTAGTGTAGTTATATTCCCTGTGTCATTTGTTTGCCTTGCTTGTAATGCTGGGCTCACATGTTACAGCTGCAGTTGGCTAAATGTTTCCCCTAAGTCCATGTATTGCTGCAGATAGCCTGTCCTTATTCGTGAAAAGGGACAAGTAAATTCTTCTGGGTGTCCAATACATGACTCCCCATTTCTTCTGTGTTGCATAACAAATGTGTGCGTACAAATGATGTGAAGCACTGCATGGTGATCTCCCTGTTAATTGCTGCCTATTTGTGTCTGTGTCATATCTAATTACTGTTAAGTTCTCACCTGCAGAGCACTAGACTGAGAAACCCCGTGATTGTTAGATATACAGTTTCTTCACAGGAACTTAAGTTCTCATTTTACAGACAGAAGTTGTGCATTAAGCCTGTGCAATGCCATGCCGCATGCCTAATGTCTGAACACAAACAGAAGCTTTTATAGACTGTGTACAGGTCAACAAATGACACCATGAAACTACATGATCAATGTACATCTTAAGTGAAAAACACAAGGTTCAGGTATGAAGGTTTATAATGCCTTTTAACACAGAAATCTCTGCTTTATATTCTGAATAGGACCTTGTTTTATCTAAAATTTGCCATTGAGAACCCAGCTTGCACAGGGCATGAAAAATCGCATATGGTATGTTTAACATAAATTTGCTAAATCTCAGAATGGGGGTGTGCATACTCACGCACCAGAAGCCACTGGGAAACCAAGTTACCAAATTATATGGTTAGGATTTTCTATATATTCAAGGGTATAAAGTCAAGGGTCCCACATGTTGTAACACCTGAGGATGGAAATCTAATTAGCAATATCATAATTCACCCCAGAAGGCATCAGAAGAAATTGATTATCTTCGCCTGACATCAAAAAACCATAGTATAAGAACTATGTATAAATGTTTCGCTCCTAAACATGGAGCTTCGTCAGGAGTATTGAAATCATAATATATAGCGCACCCTGCCATGTGAAACAAAAAATGGCTTGTATGTGTGGGTATTCTATTTATAATATCCAAAAACGAAGATGGCCACCACGTACAATGACGCAATTGAATCAGCACATCACATCTGTGTGTAATGACATCATCCGCAGCCCTTGCGCAGTATCTCTTCGCACCGCAATTTTGTGGCACAAAAGAGATATTACAGCGCTGGATAAAATAAACGCTTCACATCACAATTCACTGCATTCAATTAACAATAAGCTTTTATATAGGAAGCCTATTACACGAGTATATACTGTAAGGCAAGTGTATTTTCTCACTTGTAAGATTCACATTTTTGCCACACCTTCGCTAAAAAACTACCCTAGCTAATATACTAGTAACTATATATGTACTCAGAGAGATGCAGACTCATGTAGGTACACAATCAGCACATGATCATTTAATCCATGAGGGGATCTTGAGCCCAGGCGGAATATCCATTTTGCATCTAATTTGAGCAAAATCTTATCCAGATCTCCTTTCCTTGGGCCTAATTTTACTTGTTGTACTGCCCAAAAAGCCAAACAAATCTGGTTTTCCTTCATGTTTTTCCATAACACATCTGGCTATTGGTCTATCTTTTTTCAAAATGTCATTAACATTTTCCAATACACGTCGTCTTAATTGACACCTCATTTTTCCAACATATAAATAAGGACAAGGGCATTTGGCTATATAGATTACACCTACAGTGCTGCAATCAAAAAATCCTTGATGGTAGTTTTTCCCCCATTTTTTTGGGTTAGTGAATTCTTTTACCCTAGGGATATAGGTACAGGCTTTACAGTGCCCACATTTATGGCTACCTGTCGGTTATTTGGTAACTAAGTATGGATATAACATGGTTGAGATATTTTGGCCATATGGTACCAGCAGATCACGTAAACTTTTCCCTTTTACGGTATGTAAAAAGAGGAATGTTAGATAATATCTTAGACAGATATTTATCATCTAACAGTATATGCCAGTACTTTTTTTAAAAAGTTGTAAATTTGGCCTGATTGTCTACAGTAAGTCCCTACAATCCTCATTTCTCCCTCATCCCTTTTTTTTCCTTTTCGGAACGAAAAAATGATCCCTCGGGGTCTTTTTCACTTTGCCATAGGATCTTTTAAGATCTAAACTTTTATAACCTCTTTTCCTAAACCGTTCAAAAAGACGAACACTTTCTGTTTAAGACGCTTCATCTTTTTGCTAAAAACTGTCCTCTAGGAATGCCTCGCTTGAGGAGAATGGGATAATAACTGTCCCAATGTAGGAGACTATTTGTAGAGGTGGGCTTGTGATATATTGTCGTGCCTATATTTCCTTCCTTATCCCTGGTGATGTTTAAATTTAAAAAATGTATACTATCCTTATGGATTTAACTGGTAAAAAACATACGAATATCGTTGGTGTTAAGTATTCTCACAAAATTATGGAAGGTTTCATCTGAGCCCTGCCATAAAATAAAGACGTCATCAATAAATCTAGCCCAGACTAGCATTTTGAATGTATAGATCTGATATTGTCTATAAACACAACTGTTTTTTCCCACCAGCCCATAAATAGGTTTGCATATGTGGAAGCACATGCGGTACCCCTCTGCTGTTTGTATATCCTGCCTTCAAATGTGAAGAAATTCTATTCAAGAACAAACCGCAACAATTTCAGTATAAATCTAGTGTGTGTGATTGAAAGATGATACCACGATTTTGTAAGAAATATTCACAGGCTCGTAAACCCAAATTATTAAACCCCATTATATCTTCTATATATGAAGATAGTTCATATACATATGGTCTTAAAACAAAATCTATGTATTTGCTAGAATTTTCTGTGAGATTTTGATTATGAGAGACTATTGGTCTCCCAGGTGGTGGGGTCTGATGTTTTTTTGTATTTTTGCTAGTACATAAAAAGTGGCCAGCGTGGGATGGTGAATTCATACTCATCTTTAGATAGAATCTTCTGTGACTTAGCCTCTTCCAAAATGTATTGCAGAGTGGTCAGATATTCTTGAGTGGGATCTGTGCAGCACGAAAGGTGTAATCTACATAGCCAAATGCCCTTGTCCTTACATATATGTTGGAAAAACAAGGCATCAATTAAGACATCGTGTATTGGAACATGTTAATGGAATTTTTAAAAAAGATAGACCAATAGCCAGACATGATCTGGAAAAACATGAAGGAAAATCTGAATGTTTGGCTTTTTGGGCAGTGAAACAAGTAAAATTAGGCCCAAGGACAGGAGATCTGGATAAGATTTTTCTCAAATTAGAAGCAAAATGGATATTCGCCTGGGCTCAAGATCCCCTCATGGATTAAATGAGGGGTTCACCTTCTTGCCTTTCATGGGCAGAGTAGTATCTTACAAGAGAGAATATACACTTGCCTTATATACTCGTGTAATAGGCTTCCTATATAAAAGCTTATTGTTAATTGAATGCAGTGAATTGTGATGTGCAGCGCTCATTGTATCTAGCGTTGTAATATCTGCGCAAGGGCAGCGAATTACGTCATTACGCACGGACGTGATGTGATGATTCAATCTCATCATTGTACATGGTGGCCATCTTCGTTTTTGGATACTATAAATAGAAGACCCACACATACAAGCTATGTTTTGTTTCACATGGTGGGGTGCACTACATATTACGATTTCAATACTCCTGATGAAGCTCCATTTTTAGGAGCGAAACATTTTAAGTTTAAGTTTATTTTTGGTGGTTGTTTTCCTTTAAGAGCACCTTTTATTTGTATTTCATAGGATGGAGATCAAACCGCTTTACATTTTCATCAGACACCTATAGGTGAATATGTGGTCATTGGATAGCTTATGTGTATTTTGATAAAGGCAATACTAACTATGAGGTTGGAGCAGCTCAAGAGATATAGAAACAAGAGCTAGAAGTCCATTCCTTCCCTCTGGCCAGCAGTCGCTTCCAGTCAGAAACCTGTGGGTATTATTGCCTTTTTCAGTTATGGATGGACACAGATGTATACCATCCTTTACCATTTCTAATAAGACTTGGTGAGTGAATTCTCTTCACCCTTTTAGAAGTGTTAGTCACCAGTTTGGAGACATTGATGCATAGTTCTTATACTACGGTTTTTTGTTGTCAGGCAAAGATAATCAATTTTCTTCTGACGCCTTTTGGGGTGAATTATGATATTGCTGATTAGACCTCCATCTTCAGGTGTTACAACATATGAGACCCTTGACTTTATACCCTTGAATATATAAAAAAAAGTCCTAACAATATGATTAGGTAACTTGGTTTCCCAGTGGCTTCTGGTGCGTGAGTATGCGCATCCTCGTTCTGAGATTTAGCAAAAAAGCATTAGCCAGATGTGGAAATTCTTGTAAGAGATTAATTAGGCAGGCAGTTGTGATTTAATTAATGTTTAACATAACTACATGTTTTTATACGTTCATCATTACACATTAAACATTAAAGCTTAGATCTGAATGTACCAGTAGTTTACTTACAAATATAGGTAACAGTTTATCTGTCCCACATCTTTATACGAGAAAAAAAACAATATACAGGTTATGTCTTTTTCTTGCATGTACGAAGTGTATTTATATAAGCTGAAATATATGTATAATTCTCATGAAAGTGTTAAATGGGATAACCTGTAAAGTCTGAAATATGTAAACTGAAATTTCTGAATTAATGTTAAGGTTGTGGACTCTAGGCCCTTTTAGAATACCACCATGTTATGTGAGTTTTTCTACTCTATTGAACTTCTGGATTGATACTTGTCTACAGTAGTTGATGTATAGAACTGAGACGGAATTTTGGTTCAAAGCCTAATCGTATTCGTGTTTATATTGCCACTTTCGGGCTGATATTGACACTGCAAATTGTCTGTGTACCAGAAGAATGCAATCTGTTGCTGCCACCCTGTGTTAACACTACGAAGTGAATTACATCCTTATTTCATAGATTTTGTTATACTGTATATGAACTCCAACAATGAACCTCTTCTATTTCCTCCCTTTTGGCTGGCTAAATATACTGTTGAAAGATTTATTTTTGTTACATCTGTTCAATAAGTGCAAAAAATGTGTGGATTTTGCTATAAATTTGGTGAGCTGATGACTCCCTGTATTCTCTACGTGTGGACAAGGAGGGGTTATGTAGTTTATAAGGGTGGAGGAGATAAGGAGAGGTCTGTGTTATTTGCAATGCATTGGTAATAAAGTAGGTAGGGCTTACAAAATGTGCTTAGTGTAATTTGGAATTCACAGTCAAAAATACACTAGGGGATATTTCTCAACAGTAAGCAATACAAAAACAGGAGCAGTGAGGCGTCTCATGAAACTTATTTATTAGAATGTTACAGACCGAGTCATAAATTCTTCATTTTGGCTGCTCTAAATTCCTCACTTGCAACTGCATCAAACCTGACCCTGACCATTTCTCATTTATGCACCTGTTTAAAGTGTAAAACTGTTTTATCTACAGTAATAAATTTGGTCTAGAACTTTACAAAACCTTCACACTTGGCTGCCCAGGAATACAGAGGCATAGGTAGCAGAGGCTTTTCTGAAGGAGAAGCAGCCTGATTTGCAACTAATTTTATCTTTAATGTGCTTGATAAATGTCCCCCAGTATGTTGTTGCATCAAAGAGGAAATGTAGAAACACACCATATTTCTGGCACATCAACAGTTACTGCGTGGTCAAAGGGATAAGACATGGGAAATTGTGCATGTATTTCAGAGGCGTACTAAATGTTTTTTTTTTTTTTTTGGGTGGGGGGGAGTTGCCTTGACATACTCATCAATGTTATAGCTTCTATAATACCTCTGAAGTACAAACATATTTGTTTTCCTAAGTTGGACCTTGCATGAAAATTAATACTAATCCCCCCCACCGACACCCCAAATAGAAAATTCTGACTCAAAGCTAAAACGTGGATTCATGTCTATCATGATACAACAGGATTATTGAAAAAAAAAAAAATAAATACTTACCTTGAAACCCAGCTTCTGGTCGCTACCAGAAAGTACTGGTGATGTAGTTGTGCCTTAAGCCTTGACTAGGAATTTTTACATCGGCTGCATTCTCACCCCTAATACTGCCAAAGTTAATTCCCATTCTCAACTGCAATTCTATGCATCGTGAAAATGCAAGCGGCAACGCACAGCTAGTAAATATGACACGTCCACTGGCTTCCTCCAGGTGCATGGCTTTACTCTGACTTTCCTGACATGCATACATCATCTAGGTCAGTGACTGTCTTTCAGTAAGTATTGAAGCCAGAGGTTGGCATGACAACCAGTTAGCACTTTCATAATGAGCAATCAGTAATGGCTATTTCAATGTTTGGGTTTATTTTTTTATTTTTTTTTGTTTTTAGTGAAAGGTTCCCTTTAGCTCTTTAACATTGACCATCTCTATCTCATTTGCAATCCCTCCCCTTATCCCCCAAAAAACATGGTCATGGACTGATTTTCTCTTGTTCAGCCTATGGACCATGTGTGGCTAGTATACACCTAACTGAGTTAAAGCAGTGTTAAAACCAAAACTGGAAATTTGATGTATTGCAATTTACCAGTCCTTAAAAAAGAAACCAATCTCAGCTACAGCATTTAAGGAGGGGAGGCTTTTTTCCTCTATTTTCTTTCCATTTCGATCCATGTGTCAGCAGGCTGCTTGTACAGGAGTCGATCTACCAATTGACCATCGAGTGTGTGGATAGGGGAATCGAGTCCTTTTTTTTTTTTTTTTTTTTTTTTTTTTTCCGTTCAACCCACTTTTTATTTATTTATGGTACTTATATAGCGCTGTCAATTTACGCTCTTTACATATATATTGTACTTTCACATCAGTCCCTAACCCTCAAGGGGCGTACAATCTGCGGTCCCTAGCTTACATACATACACATACTAGGGACAATTTAGACAGGATCCAATTCACCTACCAGCATGTGTTTGGAGTGTGGGAGGAAACCGGAGTACCCGGAGGAAACCCACGCAGGCACAGGGAGAACATGCAAACTCCAGGCAGGAGGTGCCGTGGCTGGGATTTGAACCAACGACCCTAGTACTGCCAGGTGAAAGTGCTAACCATTTAGCCACTGTGCTACATTTTTTATGTCCTCTTTTGCTAGACGTCAAATCCTGCTAAAATAGAAGCTCTTTACCCCATCTACAGTACCTACATGATGAGCGGCGCTCAACAGGGGCCTACTGCTATATAGACTTACCTCTCTCAGCTGGGACTGCCCTCAACAGTTTAATAAAATATGGGCTCATTGGATTGATGTGTAAGGGCTGACTAGAGCAGTCCTGGTTTCTTATGGTGAACGCCTTAATAGTTATGTTCACTTTTTTTTTTTTGAGAAATAAAATAAAAATAATTCAAATATAAATGCATGTGTTTGCAGGAAATAATGTGCATTTATTATTTTTTTACAGGAGCCTGCAGAGCATTGCACCCGCAACCCACTGATAATGTCAGGCTCTTGCAAAATCTTCCTCTGACTGTCATTTGGAGAGCAGGAGGAAGATTCAGTGGATTAAGAGTGCACTGATTGCTACAGTGGCAGATGGGATTTATAGTTCATTCACCAGTGCCTGTGAATTATTGACATGTCCGAATTGACAGAAATCTAATCATCTAATGCAGCGGTTCTCAACCTGGGGGTCGCGTCCCCTTTGGGGGTCGAACGACCATTTCCCAGGGGTCGCCTAAGACCATCGGAAAACACATATTTCCGATGGTCTTAGGAACCGAGACACCGCTGCTGTCTCCGGCGATGTGTGGGCGGGATGATATGCTGCCCCTGTCACCGCCTCCTCGCCGCTGATTGGCCACCGGAACTGTAGCTCAGGAGAGGCACACAGGCGGCCAATCACCGGCGAGAAGGTGGAGCTTGGAGAGGAGGAGCCGAGCGGCAGCGCGCGGAGATCGAAGAAGATTGAGGGAGCAGCAGGAACGAGTGAAGAGAGAGGCCAGAGAAGGAAGACAGCTGACAGGTAAGTGCAAATTTTGCTGCTGCAGCCAGGTATGCAGGCTTTAGATGGGAGAGGGAGAGAGCGAGCCCAGGCTGGAGCAGGGGTCAGCAAGGTAAGTATCATTGGTGTCAGTGGAAGGGATAGTGCCCCATCATTTGTGTCACTAATACCAACGATGGGGCACTATTCCTCCCCCCACTGACACCAACGATGGGGCACTATTCCTCCCCCCACTGACACCAACGATGGGGCACTATTCCTCCCCCCACTGACACCAACGATGGGGCACTATTCCTCCCCCCACTGACACCAACGATGGGGCACTATTCCTCCCCCCACTGACACCAACGATGGGGCACTATTCCTCCCCCCACTGACACCAACGATGGGGCACTATTCCTCCCCCCACTGACACCAACGATGGGGCACTATTCCTCCCCCCACTGACACCAACGATGGGGCACTATTCCTCCCCCCACTGACACCAACGATGGGGCACTATTCCTCCCCCCACTGACACCAACGATGGGGCACTATTCCTCCCCCCACTGACACCAACGATGGGGCACTATTCCTCCCCCCACTGACACCAACGATGGGGCACTATTCCTCCCCCCACTGACACCAACGATGGGGCACTATTCCTCCCCCCACTGACACCAACGATGGGGCACTATTCCTCCCCCCACTGACACCAACGATGGGGCACTATTCCTCCCCCCACTGACACCAACGATGGGGCACTATTCCTCCCCCCACTGACACCAACGATGGGGCACTATTCCTCCCCCCACTGACACCAACGATGGGGCACTATTCCTCCCCCCACTGACACCAACGATGGGGCACTATTCCTCCCCCCACTGACACCAACGATGGGGCACTATTCCTCCCCCCACTGACACCAACGATGGGGCACTATTCCTCCCCCCACTGACACCAACGATGGGGCACTATTCCTCCCCCCACTGACACCAACGATGGGGCACTATTCCTCCCCCCACTGACACCAACGATGGGGCACTATTCCTCCCCCCACTGACACCAACGATGGGGCACTATTCCTCCCCCCACTGACACCAACGATGGGGCACTATTCCTCCCCCCCACTGACACCAACGATGGGACACTATTCCTCCCCCCACTGACACCAACGATGGGACACTATTCCTCCCCCCACTGACACCAACGATGGGACACTATTCCTCCCCCCACTGACATCAGTTAGTTATGAAGTAGCAACGAAAATAATTTTATGGTTGGGGGTCACCACAACATGAGGAACTGTATTAAGGGGTCGCGGCATTAGAAAGGTTGAGAACCACTGATCTAATGTAATGGTTTAATGATGTGAAAACTCTCAATAAACACACCTGTAAAAAAAAAATGATCTAAATATTCAGTACAATACATTGCAGACGCAACATATTTTTTCATCTTTATTTACAGTATTTGCATATGTGCAGCAAAAACAAAATGATACACAATTCACTTTTACATACAGTATTTACATTTTTGTTTGGGATTTGGCCCATCGTTTTTTCCTCCCTTTTTTTTTTTTTTTTTTTTTGTACCACTTTTTTGTATCTGCAAATACATTCTGTAAATTCCATTTGTTAGTAACTTCAGTGCCAGCTCTCCAGATTCTTACTCTGTATTCATAATTGTATCTTCCAGGTGTCTGAAACTGACACATACTCGAAAATGGCTGTTTTAATCAACCACACATGCTGAATTGTCAAGAGTTCTAAAGTTTCTTGTTCTTCTTACTCGCATGTAAATTTGTGTATGTCAAGTGTGACAGGCTAGAAAGTATGGATACTCTGACATTTTTACTGGCCTGCCATCTTCTTTATGTCATTTTGGCAAGCTATGGAAGGCAGCCATAAATACATTAGAGACACAAAGCCCTCTTTTTTCAATCTTTATCCAAAGTACTCTTCCATATGCCACGTTGAAAAAAATTTACACTTTTTCCATTATTTCACTGTTTTCCATTGTGTGGGTTTTAACAGTTGGCTAAACAAATATGCAGAGTCCGGATAATTAACTGGATGGTTGCTTTGCATTGTAAGCTTTTGGGGAGCCAAAGACTAATTGAAGGAAAACACTGAGTTATTCATATTACCTGTGATTACCATCTGATTGTATCAGTTTGATATTTGTCTAAAGGGTTATGTGATGTTATGTTCTTGCATATATTCGGGTGAGTGGGATCTTTGAATTGTGGAGGTACTTTAACAGGTTTTCTGTAATATTGAGAAAGGTAGGCTCCACTGCACTAGAATGTCAGTCTCAATAAATAGTAACTTATGTATTTGTGATAAGCCCCATGAGTGCCTCTGCTTTATGTTACTTCTCATGTACTCTCGGACATGCAACCAAGTTTCTTTTAGATATAGTGTGGACCAGTACCTTCTCATTCTCTGTATTTGTTATGCACATACACTGTAAGTATCTAAGTACATCAGCCTCCATAGGTGTTGCTCTTGTGACATGATCCCTAGCTCTTGGCTGCATGTAAAATTGCCTAACAGGAACAGTTGAGCTGAAAAAAAGCGCATTGAGTGCGCATGCATGGCATAAATATATTCCATTGGCCAGAATAAACTTTCTGTTTGTGTCTCTGGGACAGGAAGTAAAGGGAAATTTGCTAAACAGAATACAAATAGTCAACAAAAGTAATAGGAGGTTTAACCAATCTTTACTTCGAAATGCTAAAAAGTTTCGACTTCATATGAACCGTACTTTAATGCTTGCTGTTGTCCTTTAGGCAGATTACCATGGCATTTGAAAGTGGTAAGGCTGTCGACATTTATGTGTGACTGACACTGAGAATGGGGAAGAACTTAACCATTTCCATACCGGGCACTTTTACCCCCTTCCCTCCCAGGCCATTTTTCAGGTTTCAGCGCTCACACTTTGAATGACAATTGCGCGGTCATACAACACTGTACCCAAACTAAAATTGTATCATTTTCTTCACACAACTAGAGCTTTCTTTTGGTGGTATTTAATTAACACTGGGGTTTTTATTTTTTGCTAAATTAACAAAAAAAGACAGAAAATTTTGAAAATAAAACACGTTTTTTCTTTGTTTCTGTTATAAAAGTTTGCAAATAAATAATTGTTCTTCATAAATTTAGGACAAAATGTATTCTGCTACATGTTTTTGGTGAAAATAACCCAAATTAGGATGTATTTTTTAAGACTGTAGGAAAGTTATAGAGTTCACAAATTATGGTATAGATCTGAATATTGATCAATCCTGAAGTACTGACAGCCAATCTAATTTCTTGAGGTCCAAGAATGTCAGAACAGTATAGATATCCCCCAAATGACTCCTTTTTTGCAAAGTAGACAGTCCGACGTACTTCATAAGAGGCATGGCGAATTTTTTTTTTACATACTGTCACCAGTGCAGTACAGCATCATCATACAACTGGCATGGCGGTGATTAGGGACACTGACTGGTGACAGTATAAAAAAAAAAAAATATTTTTTTTTTTTTATTTTTAATTTTTTAATACATTTTTTTTTGTAAGATTTTTTTTCATAATTCACTTTGACCAAAGTAGTACAGTGTTACCATAGTAACATTGTACTATGGGGAAGTGATCAGTATTTTTTTTACACAATTTGCTAATAGCAAAGAATTACTTTGCTATAAGCAAGCATTTACCTGAATGACATTGATTCATTCAGGGCTTTTTTTTTTTTTTTTTGTGCTTAGCTGTGATTTGGCCATGGCTAATCACATGACACAGCTGAGCTGTGATTGGCCCAGCTTGTGCATGTTATCGCTGTGACCATTCACAGCTAGGCACACTAGTATACAATGGATGGCATGAATGAAGCCATCTGTTGTATACAACTGTCATGTGACCTGCTGTGATTGCAGGTTGCACAAACTGCGCATGCCCAGGAGGACGCCCAGAACGCTGAAGGATTTTGCCAGCTGCCAAACGGCCATTGGCCTGGTGGCTAATAGTTAAACATGTATAACATCATGCTTACTATAATATTACAGATCGATTTTAAGCTATTTTCAACATTTTATTTCACTTGGCAGACTCTCTAACTGTGAATCTTACTACGTAGCAAGGTGGGGGATACTACTACTGAGAGGGAAGGACTGTACTACTGAGTGGTGGGGGGATACTACTGAGAAGGGGGTACTATTGAACCAAGAAAATGCTAAGCAGGGAATCTGTTGAGCCAGAAAACTGTAGAGCGGGGCATCTACTAAACCAGGGTACTACTGAGACAGAGAACCACTGTGCAGGAGATCTACTGAGCCAGCAAACTGATGAGTAGAGGTACTACTGAGCCATCATAAACACCAGCTACCACATCAACACCTAACCACACCTCAAATCTGGCCACTTCCTCATCATCACTTTCCCTTTAAAACAAATAGAAAAGCACACAGGACATTTGCCAAACTTCATTAAAGCTTCACAAAAGCATCAAAAACACATCTTGAAAATGCATTTTAAAGCGATAGGTGCTTTAACCGCTTCAAGAAATACTGCAACAGCGTGGCACAGGTGCGCAAAATCACATTCATATACATGATTTTGCATTTCCAGGTTAAGGGGCGCCTGCCCTACTCTTGCCGCCATTCACGGTTGTCAGTTACCAGGTCCTGGCCGGTGATTACTCGCCGGCACCCGGTGATTGCTGAGCATCTGACGGGGAGGAGAACTGTTTGTAAACAAAGCAGTTCTCCTCCCTGTCAGCTCGTGCGCACTGCTTTGGATGGCTGTGCGCAGCACAGCCATCCAAAGCAGTGTGCTTTCAGTGAAGCACACAGACACAGCTTATAGTAAAACCCTTTGGTCACCGCTCATGTTAACCCCTTTCTGTCCAGTGTCATTTGTACAGTGTCAGTGCTTTTTTTTTTTCTTTTAGCGCTGATCACTGAAGTGGTGTCACTGGGGATGTCAGTGACACCAAGTCAGTTCCCCTCAGTGTTAGAATGCCCGCTGCAGTCCTGCTATAAGTCGCTGATCGCCGACATTACTAGTAAAAATAAAACATTAAAAAAATCCCATTATATATACCGCGCAATTGTCAGTTATCAACTCAAATGTTAGTGAGGCCTTAGGCTTTTTTCCCTTTTATTTCACATGGTGATCCAGCCAATAACACACTTTCTGTCTTAGGCCTCATACACCCTGCAACTCAAAGAAGCTGCTCCTATGGGAATTTGAGCTATTTTTTCTCTGCCTGTTAATTTCCCTCTATGTTGGCCTATTTGGCCATGCACACTGTAGGCGTTTTCAGGAGTTTAATGGTAGGGGGATTTACAGGCAGAAGAAAACCATCACAGGTATATACAAAACATAAAAGCATAAAAAATGTTAATTGGCATGCATTACCTCTAGGCGCATTAATGCGCATTCCCGCATTAATGCATTCTAATTACAAGAATTCTGGCCAGCAGAATACATTAACACCAGACTTGCATGAACGGGCATTAATGCGCATGCAAAAAAAAGTGTCTTTTTACCACATTTTTGATGCTGAGAACTCCTGTAGGGGAAAAAAACATTTTTGAGTTTCACAGTGTGCATGAGGCCCTAGGGTGTCAGCATTCTGGATGAAGTAGTAAAGCAGACACCTTTGGACAGCAGCATTTTCCTAGACTAGCAGATTTAGATGGACTAACAAGCTGAAGCTGAACTCCAGCTAAAAACTTTATAAACTGTTACAGCAAACAGTTTTTTCCTTTTTGTGATAAAGATTTTACATAAATGAAAAAAGTTGATCATTGTAAGCTCTCCTGTTAAATGGGTTTGTCTGAACCCTCTCATGCACTTGGACAGCTTATTCTGCTAAAGTATGTTGAAAAATAACAGACTTACTGGACAGATCATCATTTAAAATGAAGGAAAAAAGCCTAAAAAAGAAAACAAATGCAGCCACCACATGGAATGCAGTTTTTAATACATTTTGGTTTTTGGGTTTGATACCGCTTTACCCCTGGTTCACACTGAATGCGATTTTGAAATCACACTACTTCATTTGAATTACTTGCAAAATTGATGCGACTCAGTCTCTGTCGGAGTCGCATCAATTTGAATGGTTCCATTGCCGGCAATAGGTTGCAACTTGTAATGTGATTTGGAACAGTCAAATCGCATGACAAGCCGCATCGGTGTGAACCAGGGCCTAAGGTACAGGAGGAACTTTCCAATCTGTAAAACACTGTTGCAGGCACACATGGACCATTTTGTCAGTCTCTATTTGATGACCTGTCTCCACTCCTTAACATGTTCATGATTGTTTCATTCTAGTAAAAAAAAAGTGGAAACATCTGCTGTGCAGCTGTCATTTGCCACCTTGATTGAGAGTGCCTGATGGCCAGCAAAATTGAGATGAATACTATTCTCTAAAAGTATCAAAAAGTAGCAGCTGCAGAGAACATGGTAGCCTCACTGAGAACAAGCAGCTTGGATGCAGGGAGAAAGTGCAGTCTGTTGAAATTAATGGGCATCCCTATGCATGTGAGCGGTCAGGAGATAAATACTGTATCTGCAGGTTAAGGGAAGGATTGGTTTGATTGGCTTACAGTTTATTTGCAGGAGCTTTTATCTTTATCTGGAAAATCTTTTACATGCTCACTGATTACTATTTTGTGACCCAGAGGGACTGCCTGTGATCCAGATGAGCTGTTCAAACTATATGCTTGTATACTGTTTACCTCCTTAAGCTGGTACCTAACTGGATCATATATTTCTTTGTTGTTCTTTGGCTAAGGACCAACAACACAGCACATTACATTCATACTTGTGCAATATGGTGCACAATAGCATTCTTTTCTTACTCTTTTCATTTATTGGGATGCTATTAAAATTATTGGAACACCTCAAATTTAGTATGTTACCATGCATTGATGCATTGTGGTAACACATTAAAAAAAAATGTATTGTCATGCACATTACCACACAAGTTAGGGTATGAAAGACACCTGAGGCTGAAGTCCACAGTTCAATGACAGGTGTGGGAAGGGGGGGGGGGGGGGGGGGTGAGTTGTGCTAGGCAAGGTGTACTTTGTTTTCCTCACTATGTTGGAGGGTATGATATGCTAGCAGTAAATGGAAACAGTTCGTACATTTGTGCATTTTCTATGCTACATCCTGCGCATGCACCCTGCAGTCTTTGTATCATTGGAAAATAATTTCTCAAAATAAATTCAGTGACCATCTTTGTAATGAGTATCCCAAGACTTCATATAATTGTCATATATCATACAGTTTATGCCTCCAACAATGTAGGACAATCCAGATGCATAGTCTTCTTTTTAATGTCTAGGCTACATTAACATTTTTGTGTATTTTGTATTGGTCTCATTTGCTTCCATTGTCCTTAGTAATTCAATGCGTGTTGATTTGCTTGTGGTTTAGCAGTATGCATTGTCAACAATGCTGCTTCCCATTGTGATCCTCTAAAAAAAGCTGTAGAAATATTGGAAAATATTGCGATGAAACCAAACAGAAAAAGTCACGTATCCTTTAAATGCAAAACTACGGGTAAAACTATAAAATCAGGCTGTCCATACCAGTAAGATTGGGCTTTTAGTTTTTCAGAGTAACCCCTGGAACATTTTGTAAATATCTGTTGACCCTGCCAATAGAACCACTAGATAGGCGCTTCTTTGACAGGGTGACAATACTCTTCTTTCTATAGAGAAAGGACTGTTGTTGCATTGCTATAACTGTCATATTATATACCAGCTATTTCATCAACAAACACATTGTCCATTTTTGGTTGAGTTTATTTTTTTATATTGGTCTTTATTTGCTACCATTGCCCTTAGTTATTCTTTGCTTGTTACTTGGTTCGTGGTTTAGCGGCATGCATTGTGCTACTTGGCTTTCAGTGATATCACGTGAGCTTCCATCAGCTGCTGGTCTTGTGGCACTGGAGGATGATATGCTGGCTTGCCTCCTTAATATTCTCATGATCTGATTCTTGTATCCTTTGCATGCAAAGAAGTATATGAGGGGATCCAGACAGCAGTTAAGGTTCATGAGACACACAGTAATGTGAAGTATGGCATGAAAGATCTGCTTCTCACTGCAGTCAGGGTCATATGATAACTTTTTAAACATATACTGTATAATAGCAATGTGATAAGGAGTAAAACAGACAAAAAACACCACAATGACTAAAATGATTGTGTTGGTTGCTTTTTTGTTGGTGCCAGATTTTTCTGCCAGTGGATTTTTCTTTGCGGTCTGGAAGAGTTTTAAGCTTATCTGGGAATAGCAGAACAATATAATTATTAAAGGAATTAAATATCCAATGAGACATGCGCCCAAAAGCATAAATGGCAAATTCGGTATTTTTTCAAAGTTGGGATATTCCATACAGGTAATCTTATCATCTGGCTCCTTGTTTGACATATCCATTAGCAGTAGAGGGAATGTTTGGAGAAAGACTAGCAGCCAAACCACAATGCAGATGATCTTCGCAGACCTCACCCTCCGGATCCTGCTAAAACGGTGTGGATGTACTACCGCCAGAAACCTGTCAATGCTCAGGCAAGTCATAAAGTTTACTCCGGCATAAGTGTTAATGTAAAGGAAGAGGGCAGTGATTCGACAAAATGCTTCTCCTAACATCCAATTAAACCCCAAGGCATAGTATACAATTCTGGTAGGTGAGGCGATCGCAAAAAATATATCCGAAATAACAAGATTCTTTGAGTAGAGAGTGGTTGAATTGAGCTTTCTTCTGTTTTTGTGGATAACAAACAAAGCCAATATGTTTCCAAAGAGTCCAAACACAAAAATCATACTATAAAATATTGGCAGCAGAATTCTTGCTGTGTTGCGGTGGAAGTACCAGTCACATTTCTCGATGGAACTGTTGGTGTCATTCATCTTGGCAACACTTAAGTATTCTGGAAAACATAGTACACAGTGACAGTTATTATATACATTACTGTACTTTCAAATTACTTTAAACAGATTATTTCAGCATAATTCACAGAAGACTGAATGCTGTTTAAATTCCAGGAGTGATATTTCATATATTCATGTGCACAATTTTTACTGCTCCTTGATAAGCTCCTAAATTGAACGTAGTTAGCATAAAAACTTGTCACTTTCATTAAAACCTAACTCTGGCTACAAATAACACCATTCGTATACTAACCTTAACACACTCCTGCATGTCATTTTTAATAAATAAGTTTACTTACCCTAAATGTCAAAGCAGAGTTGCCATCACACAACATCCGCTGTCTTTTCTTCTGTTGTTCCAACGCAGAGCTTTTTTGGCGCTCATGCCTCTGAATACCCTGAGGTGTGAACGCTATGCTGTAAACTTTCTGTTTCATTGAACACAGGGAGCATCATGAAGACCAGGGGTATGTTTATGACAGCCTGTGCTAACATGGCCTAATTGAATGACACTGTGTGTCATTCAACCAAAAAGGGAGGTGGCTACTGCTGAAGGAGAGCTCGACACTGTGAAATAGACAGCTTTCCAAAAGAGAGGTACACATAGTTTGTAATCATTAAAAAAAAGAAAAGTTAGATTTGAGCTTTCTAGCATTTATATAATTGTTACACAAGCAATTTTATGTTTACTGTTTTGTAAACATTTGTCCTTGCAACCAGGGCAACAGAACGCAGTATATAAACACCACAGAATTTCCATCCCTTTGCTCACAAGTGACTCACTGCTTTTCCTGAAAGTCTGTATAGATCTTAAAATGACACTAAACTCTGGTGTAAAACAAATATTCACATATATATTCTTCGTCTTTTGCTCTCAGTCTCCTCTAAATGTTCAAATTCCTTTTTTCTTTTTTTTTATATTAGAGGGTGGCTATATTTTCTTTTCCAAGGTTCCACTGTATGTAGCAATATGGCCATCCTCTCTTGCTCGCTTCTGAGATGGATTATGGGCTATAGGTACTGTGCATAGAGCAGTGCACATGACTGTAAGCAATGGGTGGAAAAGGAGAGGCAGAAACATTTTTTTTTTTTATGAAAAATAGATTACAAAGGCCATTAAGTAGTGGATATGTATGAATTATATTTGGAGAATAAGGATATTGTTCAGTGTCAATTTAAAGCAGAACTAAACTCTCTCAATCAGTATTAAAATGTAACTAAAGGCAAAATCTTGTTTCATTTAGGATAGAATAAGGGAGGGTTTTAACACCTGTCAGTTTTTTTTCATTTTTTTTTTGTTCCGTCTGTGTCCCTTTTGGAGAAATTTCTCTTCACTTCTTGTCCCAAAGCCAAAACAGAAAGTGAAAAGAAATCCCTCCAAAGTGAGTGAGAACTATTGTCCCCATTAGAAGATTTCCCCTCTATTCCTGTTCTGATGACAACCAAAAGATGTGGGATTTTCTTTTATTGTCACCTTCCCCTTCCATGATAACTGCAAACAAGACAAATAGAGGGAGTGAGACCTACAGCAATATAAACTCAGGTGTTCTAATCCCTCTCCACTCTATCCATAACAAAAAAAAAAAAGAAAAATGTTGTCTTTACTTATGCTTCACTATTTTTAATCCTTATGTTGCAAGCATTAGTAAATAGGAAGGTATGTTATATTTCCCTTTTTTTTCAGTTTCTTCCTGGTTTCTGGCCTAGGCCTAAATCATCATTATGTATGACATAAATTATGCCATACATCATAGGAGTCTTTTATGGTCATTTTTGTTTTGTTTTTTTTTTCATGTGGAGGAGGGGCTTTCTGTGCTATCTGCATGCCTGACCTAAGAGCAGATGGATTCCAAGAAGTAAATGCTACATGAATCACCTGGCTTGCTCAAGATAAGTGTGGCCAGAAATTGTAGGGGGGGGGGGGGTATTTTGATTTTTGAACAAAATAAAGCATGGAGACATGGATGGAGGAGTAAGCTTTGAATATTAAAAATAAAATAAGTAGTGTTTTTCAATTTGTGGAGCTTAGATACAGTTAAGTTCCACTTTAGTGCTTGAACCGTGTATTTGTTTGCTTTAAGTTTTTGAATAAAATGATTTTCTGTGTAATTTCAGAGGAGATTTAGCCCTGCCACCTATCCATCTGACCACACAGGAAGTGAACAGAATGTCTCCGTGCTTAGACAGCAATATAAAAACCTGACAAAGGTTTCAAAATGTTCCCAGTTTCTTAAAGAAATTCTTTTATTGCTGTCTATGTTCTTATTGAATTCTGATCACTTTATGGCTCAGTGGCAGGATGTTGAAGACTAGGTTTGAACCCAGGAGCTCTGCTGTGTCAGGCGGTGTCTTTTCTTGTTGAGCCACCTGGAATGCTGGACAGTTCCCTGAACGATCCTGTCTTGAACCTTGAACTTTTTGCTTCTCCTATGCACCTCCCGATTTAAGACATACCTGTGCACTTCCTGTTCCCAGATTGTTGTGCTCTTCTCAGTATTTCTGTCCGCAGCCTCGAGCTACTACTATTAGTACTAGGAATCAACCTTGGCTTGTGCCCCCCACTATGAATCTGTTCTCCTGCATCAACCTTGGTTAGTGACTCTGTCACCGATCATCTGTCTAGTGTTTCAGACAATTCAACCTGTTAAGAACTGTGAACGGTGCTTAGCCTGACGTTCACGGCCATTGGTTTTCACTCTCTACAGGTATTTTCCTAACAGAATAATCTGGCCTTAAAAACGTGGAGACTGCTGCAACTTCACAATCTCTGAGTGAACATGTTGTTTTGCTAACTGTGGCTGTTACAAAACAAGCCGAGATGATTCAAGGCTTACAAGCACAAGCGCAAGAGTTAAAAGGAAAGGTTGCTGAATTGCAATCACAATTTTTGCAGCAACAACAGCAAACAGCTATAAACAGTGATCCTAACTTCCTCCCTTTGCCTGATCAATTTAGTGGGAATCCAAAACGTTAGAGGCTTCCTGAATCAATGTTGGCTTTGCTTTCAGCTGCAGCCTTACTGATTTGCAACCCTATGCTCCAAGACAGGCTTTATAATATCTCTGCTAATTGATAAGGCCCTAGCATGGGCGTCTTCATATCTATTGCAATGCAACTGCTGAACCTGTGTTATTGAACTTGTGCAGAGGGATACGTTTTGTTGGTGAATATGCTGCAAAATTTTGTCAATGGGTAACTGATACCACTTGGAACGACAGTGCAAAGCACATTCACTTTAGAAAAGAACTTTCTGAGGATATAAAAGAGGAGTTATCCAGAATAGATAAGCCTCTATAAGGTCTATATGACTATTAAATTGAAATGGTAAAAATACAACTCACATGATATGCAAAAAGGCCAGTTGGCCAGACAGAAGAGGTCCACGTGGATAGAAAGTCACTGAGGGCATCTTTCTAGAAAGCTTTTTGCATATCATGTGAGCTGTATTTTTACCATTTCTTTGCATTTGAATAAAGCAATGCTGCACTTAGATATTTTTGTTCTTTGGCTCTTTTTTGCTTGAGCCAATTTTCCCTTAGGAAATCATTGGATATTCCCCTGAGCTCTTTCTCCCTCTGGTGGTCGGTAAACACATCATACGCCTTGGGATACCTGGTCTGAAGAGATCCTGGTTGCTGGCTCCCTCTGGTGGTCTACAATCAGAGCTCTGCCATTTGGAAATCCTGTTGAAATGCTGTGATAGATGTTGCCACTAGTCAGAACACCTGGGTCCAGATGCTCACACCTAGATGATCTCATCTACATGCGTTTTATATAGCGCTATCTGGTTAGTGCATACTATTCTCATTTCCTCACCATTGATGTCACGAATATTGTTTGTTTGCTACAAATACTGTCACCCATCTTCACGTTTCAATTTTGGAAATTTATTCATGAACTTATCTATGCACGGTGACTCATAGCTGTGTGCGTTATACACTATTTTGCACACATATAAGCCTATATGTAATTTTTGGAGTAATATACATATGTCTTCATTTCATTTGTTTTATATCATTGATAGGAGTGCTGCATGTTTGTTTTATATATAGATGTTATCCTAAGAGGTTTTCTGAGGTTTTACCTTTTTTTTGCTAAGCTGCTTCACTACACAGACCTAGCGCTCGTTTCTTTTAGATATTTGTTTGCAATTCACATCTTGGCTTTGGAAGACCCTCTGTTCTATTTTGAGAGTTGAAGTTAACCTATCTACTGCCTTTCATCCACAAACAAATGGTCAGACCGAAAGAACCAATCAAACGTTAGATCAATATCTCCATTGTTTTATCTGCCATCTCCAGGACAATTGGGCTGATTATCTACCGTTAGCAGAATTTGCTTACAACAACTCCTATACTTTCATCTCTCAAAGCTCATTTTTTGCTAATTATGAATATCACCCATCTTCTATTCCTGGACTTCTGGTAGATTCATCATTACCAACTGTAAATACAAGACTGTCTACTCTACAAAACAGACAAGAATTACTGAAGAAGACGTTACCCAAAGTTCAACAATCCTATAAGGAAAATGCAAATAGACACAGAGAACCATTCCTTCCTATTCATTAGGTGATAAAGTCTGGCTAACCACTAAACATTTACAGCTTGGTCCCAAGTTCATTGGTCCTTTCGAAGTAATTGTGCAACTTAACCCTGTGGTCTACAATTTGAAGTTAGCTCCTTCAATGAAAATCTATCCTGTTTTTCATATGGCCCTTTTTAAATCACTTCAGAAAGAATCCCTTTTCTAGACGTACACATCCTCTACCGGACCCAATCCAAAGTGCAAGGGGAGGAAGAATTCTTGGTGGCTAAAGTTCTTGATTCCTGTATATGTTGTGGTAAATTATAATACGTGATAAGATGGAAAGCCTATGAGAAATTTCCACAGATAATATCCTGATAAGCCAAACAGAGAACTGTCCAGGGGAAGTCCTTTTGAGAGGGAGAGGTAGTGTCAGGATGTCAAAGACTGGGTTTGAACCCTGGACCTCTGCTGTGTCAGGTGGTGTCTCTTCTTGTTGAACCACCTGGAATGCTAGACCTGAACAAATCCTGTCTTGAACCTTGTTTTGTCTTAAACCTTGACCTCTTTTCTCCTCCTATGCACTTCCTGATTTAAGCCATGCATCTGCACTTCCTGTTGCCAGATTATTGTGCTTCTCTCAGTATCTATCCACAGCCTCGAGCTATGACTATTACTACCTGGAATCGACCTTGGCTTGTTACTCAAAAGTACGAAACTCTTCTCCTGCATCAACCTTGGTTAGTGACTCCAACACTTATCTGTCTAGTGGTTCAGACAATTCAGCCTCTTAAGAACTCTGAACAGTGCTTAGCCTGACGTTCTCAGCCATTTGATCTCCAATCTCTACAGGTATTTTCCTAACACCCATGGTCCACCATGTAAGTTAGGGAAGATCTCCCCAATGGCAATACAGACTGTAGTAAAAGCAGGCTGAACTTTTAACCCTTCCCCACACTGTCAAAATGCAAGGTTTTGGTTGGCATCAAGGTAAAGCCAAGGTACAGCTGTGTTTAGGAGTTTATTTTTTTGGTGAGATACTTTTTAGGATGTTGGCACTTGTAAAGGGATGTTGAGGCTGCTGTTTATGTATTACAACACTAATCGCGAGGTTCTAGTCCAGGTAACCCTCTTAGCAATCAATCCAGATCAGAAACTGGTAGGGATCTGTAATAAAATGCTTGCAATGTGTATAATTCTTTAATGTCTACACCAACAAAAAGTTGTTCCACATATTATTATTATTATTATTACCTACATAAATATTTGCAGTCCATACAAAATTAAATATAATTTTGGCAAATAATTGGTAGTCACCTTGTAGGTAATGTAATCAGTTATGAAACTAATGGATAAAATTTGTATTTACACTGATCTCGAACTCCAGTTACAACAAAAGACTTCAATGTATTTGTAAATTATCTGCTTGCAATTATTTGTTTTCTATATCATGACCTCTAAGTGTAGTGCACTAAAATCGATATAGCTGTGCTAATTTGCAGTCATAGTTCTATTGGTGTATTTACACTACAATGGTTAACTGTACCCATGATATGGATATTTTTGTGTTGGTGGCATGTTTGGTTGTAGGGTGGAAAGGTGAAGGCCAACAAGATATAAAGCAATTCTTTATCAACCAAGCAGAACCACTTAAATTAATATATGGTCACTTAGGCAGACCCTCTCAAGAGTTTTTTTTAAACTTTTAAAAAATGAATGTCTAGACATAAGAACTATAAACAGACAATGAGGTTCACATGTTTATCTTGACTACTTCAAGGAAATTGTGAAAGTGAGCTTGTGACTTTGCTCATACATTTTTTTACATTTAATTTTTTAGAATTTAAACATTTTAAAGCCCAAACCTTATGTTAACCACACATCTTTATCTCATTCAAGATATGTGGAAAAATTACACAATTCCCATAGTGCTCAAGGAATAATTGCACCCTTACACGAATATCTGAGGATTTACAAGCCTGCTCTCCTGGGCAGATATTGAAAGTCAGCAGCAGCTATTTGTGCACCTACAGTTTTTTTTCTCTATAATGAATGAAGGGCATACATAATGGAAGCACAGGTCTACAAATCAGTGGACTAAAAATGTAGAAAACTGCTTTCCTGGTCCATGAATTCATCACAAAATTGAATAGAGGCTCATGCACAACTGGTGACAGGTAAAAAAATATAGTGCAGCAAATCTTGGACCTTCAGGGGTCAGGGTACCGAAGAATGTTTGCAACAGGTTTGTCAATATTTGTACCTTTTTTTATGTGTTATTGCCAACACTATAGGGTCTATTTATACTGTACATACAGTGCTCAGCATAAATGCATACACCCCAACAGATTTGTCAGAAAACCTTTACTTGCCTTTCAGAATCAACATTTTCTATGGGACACTATACTACAAAATACTCCCACAAATGCAGGCCATTTATTGCAAACAAGATTTGTTAATACTTTTTTGTGTGTGCAAAGTTTTCCTAACAAATTTATTCAAGACCATGTTACAAAAATCTATACACTCCAATGAAAGTCTTAGGAGCAGAGCTAAATTTGAGACACAAAATCCTAATTAACAGGAATTCAACTACAGGTGAGTCTAATTAATTGAACAGGTGTCTAGCAGACAGTTGATTATAAAAGGGTGTTACTTAACAAAGAAAACCCCTTCCCAATTCATGCTGTTAGCAATGGCACCACATGGAAGAGAAATGTCACAAGGCCTGAAAAAGAAAATAATTTCTTCACGCAAGACAGGGGAGGGCTATAAGAAGAGCAGCAAAGCTTTACTTATCAGTCACAATACTGTAGGAAAAGTGATACAAAAATGTAACAAAGGTGGAATTGCAACCATCTCACAGAGATGTCAGGCCATCCATGGAAGTTAACATCTCTACAGCAGCGTTTTCTATTGAGAAGGGTTGAAGAAAATCGCCATGAAAGTTCACTACAGTTAGCTAAAGTAACCAAACGGGGGTGATTGTTTCCCGTGACACAATAAGGTGTACATTGCAGAGGAATGGCAAGCCCATGCACAAAAAATGCCCACCTAGAATTTGCCAGGGACTACTGGGCCTCTGTACTCTGGAGTGATGAGACCAAGATAAATGTTTTTGAAACGGATAGCTTCAAAACTGTATGGCGTCGCAAAAGTGAGGAGTACTGTTGGATTTTAGACACATATAATACTTCTTTAGTGTCCTGAGGCGATTATGAATAAAAAGAGCCGTTGAAATAAAAAATAAAGTGTGATTTTATTCTATCACACAATGGCTTAAAACAACAATGTAAAGCGTATTATGAACAGTTCCATGTAGATAAAACTAGAAATATCAAGCAGAAGTTTAAAGCAAAGTCACCATTATTGTCATGGCTGTCCGGCCATGTGCTGTTCTGTCTTTCATGTGATCTTGTCTTGTTCAATGCAGCTGAGTCCGAGTAAGAAGACGGAAGTGACGTTCATGACTATTTTCTTGTCTTGTAGCACCTGTTCCAGCTTCTCAGAATGTCCTTATGTGTGTATGTTGGAACAGCCATGTGTGTGTGTCAGATTGTCAGTGTTAGCGTCCCTGTCAGACTCCCTTTATGGTCTTTTATCAAGAAAATACACGTCATAACTTGGTATCTTGAGGCCTTGTATGGAAATCAGTACTGCTTAGCAGAGCATTTTCATAGAAGGGAGGGGACACTAGATATATGATGTTTTTGATTGACAGGTACATATGTGGTCCATAATAAGCTAGTGATGTAACATCAGCTACTCATATTTAAATGATAATATAAATTAATAACGTATCTTTACAACATATCAATGTATAATCACTAATCTATAGATGTAACAATATTAGCAACTTATAAATCATACTAAATACACACAGATACTATTAAAATACATTATGTAATAATTGAGTCACTTCTAATACCCTTGACATTTACTAAAGACTTCTAACCAGCTGTGCCTTAGTATAGAATACTCCGCTATCAGCTGGTTTATCTAGTTCAGCTTAACTCCTGTCTTTATTTTACTGTCTCAGCTTAGTACTGAAGAATTAAATACTACCATTTGTCAAAGGCCATTCACACATATTAATTATGAATAATCATAAAAACCAAATACTTTGCAAGCTTGCCATCAATGTAAGTGCCGAATCATGCATTTGATTTATTAATTTTCTTCAAGTACAAAGAAAAATGCACAGTGCCTACATTGAAACATGGTGGTGGCAGTGTCCTTCTGTGGGGTGCATGAGTGCTACTGCTGTTTGGGAGCTACATTTCATTAATGGGATCATGAATTCACAGATCTACTGCTCTATATTGAAAGAGAAGATGCTACCATCACTCCATGCCCTTGGTCGTCGTACACATGACAATGATCCAAACGCACATCTAAGGCCACTGGTGTATTTCTGAAGAACAGGGTGAAATGATTCAGTGGCCAAGTTTGTCTCCTGATCTGAACCCAATTGAACGCCTATGGGGAATTCTGAAAAGATAAATTGAACATCACTCTCCATCCAGCATCCAGTCTCTATAAGAGGTTGTTCTTGAAGATTGGAAAAAGAGATTTTGCAATATGTTGCCAACTTGTTCATTCCATGCCTAGAAGACTTAGTGCTGTCCTTACAAATCAAGGACGTCATAAAAAATACTAGATTCGGTAGTCTTTGTTGCAGGGTGTGTTCATTTTTGCAATTAATTTGAGTAGAATTGAAAGTTTTATAATCTTAGTTTTATTATTAACCTTACTTTCATGTAATGAGCTAAACAAATGTTTTTATAAAACTCAGTTTTGTCAAAATTTTGGAAATTTGTTCTACTGGAAAAGAGCCACTGATCATCATCGTGCCCCATAACATGTGTTAACTATCTTTGCCCACCCCTACCAAGTACCACTGGTAAATTCCACACTCTAGGATTTCTTGGGATTTCTTAAAATTAATATGCCAGACTTACTTCCTTTTAGCTGGAGGATTGGGTGGCAGCCAATTAGAAGCACAGATTACAATTCCCATTGTAGTTCACTATAAAACTGACTCAACCTTTCAAGGGGGAATACTAAACTGGATTTCTGGGTCTGTGCTGTTGTTTTTTTTTTGTTTGCTTTGAGGTTCTCTGTCACTGTTTTTCAGCAGTTTTGGACTGGAAAGAAGCTGAACTGTGCGACAATAAATAACTGACAGAGTGGAGGCGCAAATTCTGGCCTTAATGTTGGGGGCACAAAAAAAGTTGTGAGCATGATGGGTATATAGGGAGAAGCTAGGAACTTTATGGGGCATACAAGGGAAACCTGTGGGCTTGATGGGGGCATGTTAGGGAGAAATAGTGGAATTTATTTATTATTTATTTATTTCAGGTACTTATATAGCGCAGTCAATTTACGCAGCGCTTTACACATATATATTGAACATTCACATCAGTCCCTAACCCTCAAGGGGTGTACAATCTAAGGTCCCTTACAGTCATACATACATATATTAGGGCCAATTTAGACAGGATCCAATTAACCTACCAGCATGTCTTTGGAGTGTGGGAGGAAACTGGAGTACCCGGAGGAATGAGTGAAGACAGGAGTCATTTGTGTACAGATGAACAGGGAGGATATGCATAGTGGCACATATGAAAAATAGAAGACAGGGGAGAACACAAAAGACTGAAGATTCCAGGGTATGGTTGCACATCGGAAATGAAAAGGGTATGTGGTGCATATAAACACCATAGATTCATGGGCATGGTCATACATGGTGTATAAAGGGTATGACATGGGTACATGATGACACATATAACCCTGTAATATTTTGAAGTCATTAATTTTGCGGTGCCCATACTTCACTGCATTATACCACTGAAGTATGTGCTAGCCAATACAGGAATAGGAGCCCAGACAGTGCCTACAAGTGCAGAAGAAGGAAAACCATCAGTAAGAGGTGATTGAAATTTGTGAGGTTTGAATTCCAGGAATGGATAAAGAGCCACGATATTGGAGGCTACTGGCAAATCTGTTGCGATTTGTCAGTGCAACCTGATTCAGGTATTGTGAAAAGTATGCAGGCTGACAGGAGTAGCTAAGTGGGTACCTAATTTGTCTTTGAATTATTATGCAAGGCATGTTCGACAAAAGGGCACATTTCAGACAGTTTGTTTTGAACATGGTTGGTTTGTTTTGTAGCATTTATAGCTAGTTTGTAAAAGCTATTTTAGGGAAGGGTATTAATTAAGTGTTGGCTAGAGGTAACACAGTGACTCATGAATCACTGTCTCTATAGCAGAAGATAGCATAAAATATTATCATTTTCCTTCATTAACTTTGTTACAATTCCAAAATTTCTTAGTAGCAGTGAAATGCTATCATTCTAATGTCTGAATGGAAAGAGATAACCTGAAACAAAAAATGTGGCTAGGATATGTTAGAAGGGAGAAAACTGACTTTGAAAGGGTTCAAAAGTTTAAATGTATATACTTCCTGTCGTGCTTTGAATTACAGGAACTTGTCAACAACATATGCCTGCTGTATTGTAACATACTCCATTTCTTGCTTTGGTTGTGTAAATTGTATGTAACCATGAAAAGACATGTTTTTTTGTATGTTTACATCTCAAAATTTAAATCTGTTTATGAAGATTTTATAGCTTCTCTTTAGATTCGGGTATGGGAGAGTGACAATGGTGGGCTTTCTCTATTGTAGGAGAGACCCATATCTTGATAGAGTGGTGTCATCTGGAAGACTGGAATTTGTAAAAACAGAATGTAATAATGAGTGTGGACACCACCGCTGCTATCATGTGAATACTCCCAGTATATTTATGCTTTTCTGGCTTTTCTGCATATTAGGCTACTAACCTGGGTAAGCATGCAGACACTGAAAAGTCTAAACACCTGCCATGCATGCTTGTCCCAGATCAATGACTTGCAAGACAGAAAACAGAATAATGATGACACTTTTGGACCCAAAACGTTCAAGAACAAGTTGGCAATGGTGAGGAGACAAGTCTTGAAGGATCACTATCTGCTGGTTTCTTCCTGAGTGTGCCAGACTTCTTCCTGCACATTAGAACAGTGGACCTGGCAACAGGTAGATATCAAAGCAACATTAGATACGGCCACGTAGTCTTTGTAAATTTAGTAGGCACCAAGCAACTAGTTTGGTCTCGAAGATTCAGGTGCTTGGTGGTGATAATTGTCAGAAATGTTAAGTACTTATCTTTTTGTCTGTGTGGTTTCTGAGAATAGGAACAAGAGTATTTTCAGTAAGCTGGCAAAGCAAGTGTTTGTCAGGGAACAGAGTCTGAGATAAGAGCAACCCTATACATGCGAGTATAAGCTTGTGAAACAATGATCCACAACAGTGATGGCATGTAGCAGTATTTGATTAACAATGAGGGATAGGCCACAGAGAAAGGGTGGTTGGGGCAGGAGTCATGAATTTTAACCTTGAGGGGTGGGTACATTTTATGCATTATCTTTTTTTTTTTAAGATTGCCACTATGGCACCTGCACATTACCTAAGAAGTTTGGTTAATGGTACATCTACATATGATTCTTTTGTCTTGGCTCTTCTATCACACATGCGTCTAAGTTTTCTTCTTTTTTTAATATATTCTTTTAAGATATACATCACTACCCTGTTTCTTCATTATCTTGCATTTTAATCATGGTGAAATATTAACTAACCGCATAGCTGTTTTGCAATGCTCTAAAGCAGATTAAAAAAAAGATTATACAGCGATAATGTGTGGAAAATCTTTATATTCACAACAAAATAAAGAAGATGGTATTGGTGAGAGAATAGTTGAGGTCAAAAGGTTAGACATGCATGCCTGGTAACGCAACAAAGCATACTCAATTAAAGATGACCGAGTTTTTGAAAATTTTAGTGCATGTACTATTTCTGTATTGTCCATTGAGTCACGCAAGAATTCAGAAACCCTTGAACTATACTATCGCCTTTGGCAGGTTTGCACACCATATCAACCCTTCTCTACTCAGCATGCCTCTGATTTTTGCTGGTGTCCTAGGAGGCTGGATGCCTTTTTTCAGCTTTAAGTAAAGTCTAACTTTTTTTTTTTTTTGATAGCATGGTAACCTTCTGCATGGTAGCCTTCAGCATCTCTTTCTTCTAGTGGGACTTTCTGACCTACAAGTTTGAATGGGACAAATTATACCTCTCCCTTGCCAAAACTATGACCTGGCCCCTCCTACCTCCTAGAGTGTTAGGCTTTTGATGCATAATTGTGCCCTCTCTTGGCACTCACTCCCAGTGTGGGATGACCTTCTCGCTAGTGAGAAATAATTGTCTGGCTCAGTAGCCTCCTGTTTGTCATGGAAACTCCTGTATGGTCCAGCTAGTCTTTCCTTGCAGACCTGGCTTTGTCTGAGGTGCTCTCTGGGGACCTGGCTTTATCTGGCTTTCTCTCTGTGGACCTGTTCTCCTAGGGTCCTACACTAGTGTTTTTTTTCCTGTTAATCACATCATGTAGTAGTGTGTTCTCTCTTCATCAGGTTGATCCTCTATAACCTCCCCCGGGTCATTTGCAGTTTCCCTTGTCTTGCAGGGCACTTCACTTAATCTAGTTTGAGTTGAGATGTTTTTTGCTCTTCAACAAAACTGAGATATGCTACGTAGAGGAGGGGTTTTACTGAAACTGGCTTATGACTTTTCTGTTTACCAGTGTATAAAACTTGAAGGCAGCAGTATAACCCAACTATATCTGAAGTTCTGTGTCTCTCAAAATAATTTTTTGGTAAGTACAAAAATATTTTTTAATTGGCTAAAGTTAACGGACAGTTGGTTAGGCATGTGCGTTTGTTTCAGCTATTGTGATAAGGAGCCATAAAATTTTGTAAGAGTCGTCTTAGAAAAACTAAAGTTTTATTAATATCCACACTATTTAAATTTACTACTAGCCACAGGCTAACCTGAGACCAAAATCATATAATTTTGAAGTTACTAGTAAGGTTAGATTGGATTTAAACTCAAACATGTTTGATAAAGTTTATCTAAATCGTAGCCCTTTTTAGTTTTGAAAAGAGTAAGGACTTTGTTTTGGCCATCAGCGTTCCATTGGGAAAATTTTCCTATACTTCTTTTCCTGTAAACCCAAATCCAGTCTTTACCTAAAACTGTAAGAGCCTTTTGGCTTTGCTTACACTTTAAAGTTTAACTAAAAGCAAAACTTTTTTTTTTGTTTGTTTTGGATAGAGTTGTGAGGTTTTAGAACACCGGTCAGGTTTCATTGCTGTCTGTGACACTATTAGGGAGATCCTCCCTCTAAATTTGTCCTGTTTAACATCATCACCAAATGAGAAAGAAAGAAATGTTGTCGGCAGAACAGGAATAGAGGGAAAATTTTTCCCCAGGGCTTGATTGATGTGATGTCATTACGTTCCCAGTGGTCGGTACGGCACATGTGCAAGGCGGCTGGGTTCCTTTTGTTTGATCTGAATATGCTGTTGATGCTGGTGTCAGCTAGGACATCGTTTTTTGTAAGTGCAATGTGTTTTTATTAAAAGAGAGATTTTAAGAGGTACTGCACCATGAGCTTTTGTTCTTTTTCTGAGTGGCTGTTCTAACATCCTATGGATATGGTCGTGTCTATATGAAGTGGATCTATTTAGTGATACATCCTACTGCAGAGTATTGCTCCCTGGATATCGATTTTCAAGCCAAGCATTGTCTCATCAGTCTGCAGATCATTGCTCCCAGAGCAAAAAGTGTTTTATGCTAATTTATAAAATTTTCAGCATATAGCTCTGGTGAGTTCATTCATTTTAGTGGATTGACACTTTTGGTGGATTTCGTTTGAATATATTTTTTCATCAATTACATCATTGAAGAGTTACTTTTTGGGATTTTTTATGCACAGTGGCTAAATGGTTAGCACTTCCGCCTGGCAGTACTAGGGTTGTTGGTTCGAATCCCAGCCACGGCACCACCTACCTGGAGTTTGCATGTTCTCCCTGTGCCTGCGTGGGTTTCCTCCGGGTACTCCAGTTTCCTCCCACACTCCAAAGACATGCTGGTAGGTGAATTGGATCCTGTCTAAATTGGCCGTAGTATTTGTATGTATGAATGCGAGTTAAGGACCTTAGATTGTATGCCCCTTGAGGGTTAGGGACTGATATGAATGTACAATATATATGTGTAAAGCGCTGCGCAAATTGACGGCGCTATATAAGTACCTGAAATAAATAAATAAAATGTATATTTATTATATATATATTTATGGGACATTTTTTTCTTTTTTTATTTTATGACAATATTTTGGTGATATATTTTATTTTTTCCCTGCTAGCTCAATTTGTTTGTTTTATTGTTTGTACACCTTATGGTTATAGGGCGGATTTTGCAGCTGGTAGAATTAATTTAATTTTTTTTTTGTTTGGCATATTGTGAGTAATATTTTTTCTGTGGCGCCATCTATATTTTTCTATATCTCCCATGTTGCCTATACCTGATTTATAAGGAGAATGGAAATAAATCATCAGTTTTCCGTCAGTGACAGTCTCGTTGATTTGAATTTTCTTTAAGGTTTAGACCAAGTAAACAAAGGAAAGAACAAGGGAATAAACATAGGATTTAGAACAATGGGCTACCATTCCCTATAGTAAGGGAGAATGATGTAGGGGAAGGGCAAGGAGGTAAGACTTTAATACATTGTATATGGAAAAAGGAAAAGTTGGTCTGAGATGGGGTTTGACTTTTTAGTTATGGGTAGCAATACTATGGGAATAACGTAACATGATATGTTAGGGTACAGAGAGCCGGCAAAGGGGGAGCTGGAAATATAAAAGAAAGAGGTCAGTGTTTCCTTTAAAACTTTTTGAATTGTATGTGGCATGGATTAGAAAGCTACTTGAAACATTCTTTAGGAAATGGATCTTTCCCTCCTCATTAAAATCGCATTAGTATGCAGCTCTGCATACAAACATTTTTTGCTTTATGGACCTTTCACACAGGCGTTCTGTCTATTGACAGATGAAAAACAGATGGCAATTTATTTCTATGAACAAATGGATGTAAACGCGTTGTCATCTGTGTTCATTCAGTTAGTTTTTTTTTAAATGGAACAGCCAATGTCCAGATCCATTGAAATGGAATGGATGTTTATATCCATCTTGTTTGTGTCCGTTTTTAGGCAAGAGATGTTTGTTTATATAATTATCGCCTCTGATTGGTTTCTGCAACAACTAAAAGAATCAGGTGCAAAAAACGGATGCAGACTGATGTAAATTCTACTGAACTGATATAAACTGATGTAAACTAAAGTGAACTGAAAGGAAAACTGAAGTAAACTGAACTAAAAACTGATGTAAACTGAATCTGTTTTTTTCTTTGAAAAAAATATGACTGAACGGATGACACCCATGTGAAAGGGCCTTACTTACAATTACTGTTTTTCCACTTCCTGGTTGAGTGTGGCACTGGGGATGTAGCACTGTACTCACAGATGCATCTGGAAAAGGCTACGTCCTCAGTGTCTTCCCCTCAGATGATGTGCACATGTTCCATGAGGCAGAACCAGAGTTTCAGGAAGTAAAAGGAAATGGATTTATCTGTCCTTAGTTAAAATGGCCACCACAAGAATAATGGGGAGGAAAAGAAAACTAAGGTATGCAGATGAAAAAAAAATAAAAAACGAAATTCTCAGTAAATATATTGTAGACTGCTATTACTAAACATTTCTGAAGTTCCTCTTTAAGTAGCAGCTCCATTACAACACTGGGCTGAATCACTAAAGCAAGACAATAAACATAAATGATGTGTATGCCATATTCTGAATGCACGTTATCTATATCACAAGAAGTACTAAGATTTATCTGAAAGACAGGCTATACCCTGACTCCTAACGTCCAATCTCACTAATAAATTCAGACATCAAAATCCTATCTAAGGTGCTAGCGAACAGATTCAGCAGGGTCATGAGGCGCTTGGTACATCCCGATCAAACAGGTTTTTTTACCTACTAGATCAACGGCCATGATTATTCGTAGACTACATCTTAACCAACAGCTTCCTTCCGACAATATGGGAGATAGGGCGCATCTCTCATTGGACGCAGAAAAAGCATTTGATAGCGGCGAATGGCCCCATCTCTGGGAGGTTCTGAAGCTCTTTGGCCAAGTAACCGTTTTATTGCTAATTGCTATATTCTGCTCCTAAGGCTGTTATACACATCAATGGAGCCTACTCTGAGACGTTTCCACTACACAGAAGAATGAGACAGGGGTGCCCCCTTTTCCCTCTTCTCTTTGTTTTGGCGATTGAGCTACTTGCGGTCAATCTAAATCCATTGTGGGGTTCCGAAGGGGGGACAGGGAAGACCAAATACCCTTATATGCTGATGATGCATTGCTGTATCTAGGGGACACTAAAGGTTCTCTGTCATCCCTTATGTCCATAATAACCACATTTTGATACTTCTCTGAATTTGTCATTAACTGGGACATATCTGTCATCCTGCCCTTAGACTCCCAGCAACTGCTGCTTCCGCAATGCGCGCAGCAGATTAACTACCTTGGGGTTTTTAGGTTCATCATAGTTGGGAAGATTATTTATGTTATAATATACAGCCTCTCCTTGACTGGTTTAAAAGGATAGACTCCCTCTTTTGAACTTTTTTTTTTTGGAAAGGCAGGAATCCCAGAATTAGATTGCCTATTTTACAATTACATAAAGACAGTGAGGGTCTTGCTGTGCCTCATGGGAGACTATATTTCTTAGCTGCACATCTACAGCACTTCTCAGTGTGGGGCACTCAAGATATGAGTAATCCTAATTAAGCCATCCTACTCACTTGAGATACCAAATACCATCTCCTGGCTCAGTTGGATGCGGTTGGGTTTAGGGACTCCTCACGGTACCTCACCTTGAAACTGATGTATAAAGTGTGGGAGGAAATTAAAAAGATTATGGGATATGACGGGGTTTCTCACTACTCTCCAATATGGGAAGGAGGATGCTTTGAGGAGTTGAGTAATCTACAAGGTTTTGATTGGTTTTATAGAGGGGTCCAGTTCCTTCACCAGTTGTTTCAGCACCTGCAGAATGTGAGTTTAATATTTTCCCTCGTAGATTTTTTCACTACCTCCAATTACGCCACACCCTCTCATTGCAGCCTAAATGATCTAACATGAATTTGATCCCCAGTCCTCTTATAGACTTCCTAGCCTCTGCTACGGACAAGAAGGGCCTTATTTCCTCGCTCTATAGGCCATTGTTAGATAATGCCTTGTCCAACCTTTATATTCCCGGAAGGATAGGGTGGGACAGAGATCTTGGGGAGCTTGATGAGGAGACATGGAGGGCCATACTGCAACAGGTTATACTAGTATCCCTCAAATATTTGTAATGCACAGGGTATATAGAATGTCGCTGAAGCTCCATCAGTGGAACCATAGGGAGAGCCCTGATTGCCCTAGACGCTATGGCTTGCCTACTGATCTCTTACATATGATCTGGATCTGCCCCAAGTTGGTTCGCTACTGGCATCTTAATATCAATACTATAAATAAATCATTCCAGGTAAACTTGAACCATGATCCCTTGACATGTGTTAGGATTCTTGGATGAAAAAGCCTTTACGTTTCAGGTCAGAACCTCCTATTACCAGACTGTTATTCCTGGAGCGCAAATGTATTGCCACCAAGTGGCTATCTCCTCTTCCCCCAACGTTTGAGGATTGGTGCGTTCAGGTTAATTCTATCTTTCTTAAAGAGTGTCATATTCTCCAACAAAGGGGTATCCCCCACACTTTTGAGAAACTATGGGAACCTTGGCTGCAGACCCCAGGCTTTGCTTGACTTGTCCTATTGTCTTTATGCATATTTCGGTGTTAACACTGCAAAGGAACTACATTGCGTATGGCTTTGTAGATATATCTCAGTTTCTATCAATCTGCTAGGTGTATGTATCCAACTGATATAGGTATAGTAGAAGTGCACAGATTTACAGGCTGGCTCTAGTTGTGACACACTTTCCTGTTCTTTGGTTAGAGTGTGGTTCTAGTATGTTCAGGTTTTAACAATGAAACCTTGCTGTACTTGGCATTCCCTGAGTGAGATTGGCAGCGAGTCTTTCTTTGTGCACCTTGCTAACATATTGTGATTGTCAATATAATTTTCTTGTATATACAGGAACTGCACTTGTAATGCAATGTCACTATGTTTGCGTATAGGGCAATGTACACTGCAATCCTTTTATTGTACCATTTTTTATTATTATTGTGGGGGTTTTTTTGTCTTGTTTTTGTAAACCCTACAAAACTTGTTAGTAAACTATTTGATTAAAAAAAAATAAAAAGTTTTATCTGGCCAAGCAATATTTTCCTAATCTTGTGTTGTCCAGTTTTGTTGGTTTCATGTCATGTTTCATTTCTTTAGTCTCTCATTTTCTGATTAGAATGGAACACATTTTGGTCTTCTGCTACTGTAATCTATCATCAAATTTTGAAAAGTTGTGTGTTCAGAGATGACTTTCTGCACACCACTGTTTTAAATAGCAGATTTCAACTTTTCAGCTCTCAGTTTAAGTTTTCAACTGGTTTCATGTGCTTTTTGTGCTTTTTCGGTGTATTTTTATGTAGTTTCATGCTTCATGGATTTTTTTTTCGCTGGAGAAGACTGGTTGTTAAACACTAGACCCTACCAAAAATGCATGTATATGCGTTTTTTGTGTGTTTTTGAAGCGCTTCCATTGCAATCTATGGACCTGAAAACACACCTTTCTGCATGAAAAAGTCCCTGCATCTCTTCCATAAATACACTCTAGGAAACTGCATAGATATGAATGGGACCCAAAGGAAATGTTAAATCATTTGTATGTTCCTGTGCTTCTGAAAACATGCTAAAAATGCACAGGTGTGAACCTAGCCCTAAACATGTTTGGCCATTTCTCTTCTGACCACTTTCATGAATATCAATATTTCTGTTTGCCACCATTCTCTGCAAACACTAGAGACTATAGTGCATGCCGAGTGGTAGTCACTTTTAGAGGGACTGTTATCTTTGTTTCTAAGCATTTATTGTTTTTACACGTTTTCATTTTGATGGTCTTCATAAATGAGGAATTCATGTGATATTAAGAGTTATTGCACCAAAAACACAAGGACACTTTTTGAATGGTGATCTGAATTGGTTTATTTATTCAGTTTGGGTTTTTTTTATGTTTAAAAACACTTACTGACCATAGACCAATTGATAGTTTCCACATTTCCATAGTACTGTTCATTTTTTCTACAACAATTAAAGGCACTAGGTGGAAGTTAATCATGCACATGGATAGAGCAACAGACTGTGGCACACGCATAGAATAATTTTTCAATGGTGCGAAGTTTGTTTATTTTTGTTTAAGATCCAAAAGTGAGCTGACATCTTAACAATGAAACCCCTGTTGCTGTATGGCTGAGTTTGGTGAGAGAACACTGCTGCTATCAACCTTCTGCTACAAGCAGAGACTGAGCACATTGGGACTGGCCACTTAACTAGCAGCATTATTTACTGCATGCAGACTTTATTGGGACTCATGTGCACCACCGTAAAGACTGGGCCTTAACGCTAGCCAGCTAAAGAACTAGGGCTAAAGATTCCTCACTCAGCTGGCTGCTTCAAGAACTTTGCCTCTTGTCCATAGTAAGAGGTACCTTTTTAGGGAGTTTTAAGTTTAATCTCTGTCAATCATATAGCATGCACTGTAAAGTGGATATACTCTACTGTTTACAGAGGAGTTATCGCAGTATTGATTATCATTGCTGTTTCTGTTTTCTAATATCATTGCTTTTTGCTGATTTTGCTGGGGCTGAGGTTATTCTCAGAGTCAAGGCAGAACAGAGAACCCAATCTCCCAAGCGGCTCCTGTTGGGATAGTGCTACACATAAGCGATTCACACAGTGAGTGATTGCCAGAAAGTTTTAAAGAGGATTCACCCATCACATTTGAAAAAGATTCAACCATTAGCATATAAGTGGTAATATCTATGCATTTCCTTTAGGCCACAGAGCACTTCAGGAAACATTTCTTTAATTTCAGAGCTGAGACACTTATGAGCAAGCTCGTATGCAACATTCAGGGGCTTTAAAGCCTCAGGAAGACATATTCAGTCTTCATGATAAACTGACATTTGCACTTTAGTCTCCAGGCTCACTTTGGATAGTCACTCACATCCTCCCACAGGAGTCTAGTCCCTTCAGACCCTTTAACCATGTGGTAGACCCAGGGGTTGGAAGACTTTTATTTTCACCTGGTGATCTGGCCAGTAAGTCTCTTATTTTTCAATTTGCTTTAACAGACTTGCTGTCTAACAAATGTGTCAGTTAGAGGGTTGAGACAAACCATTTAACGCTGACAGGGGTGCATTCATTTATGTAAAACATTTATCCCCAAAGAGAGGGTAGTGTTAGATGCTCTCTGCTAGAGCATCTAACGCTATCTTGTCCGCAGATTGACATTAGTAAACAGGTGAAAGCATCCTCAGCCAACTTAGTTAAAGCCACACTCCCAATGTGTTTCACCGCAACCCACAGGGCTTAATCATGGAGGGATTTACAGGAGCTTGAGTGGTGACCTTAAGTTTTATGAGGTTACAGCAATGTGGGTAACTCACAAAACTGCTAGACATAGTCAGTACTCTATAGCCATGTGCACAGTCCCTTGTACAGCAGTACTTTGGTACCAATAAAGAGCCATTCTTGTCTCCCTGTTCCTCTCTGGAGAATCTAAGCTGTCCCTGGAAGAGCACCAACCAGCAGTGCCATGTTTCCCTAGGACAAGGAAACACTGTCACTATTTTTCTTTTACATGCTGGACCTTTCGTTATTGTTCCAAAGCTCCAGCACTCCCACTGTCCATGACCTTTTCATGATTAGGTGATTTTCCTCAAAAGGAAAGGGATAAATCTCTTAAAGCTTTTACAGTCGCAAACAACAAAGAGAATTCCAATACTGGACAAGATTCACCGATCACACTTAACCAACAGCTTAACAAAATTCACAAATCGGCAACCACTGAGATTATTTTACGTGCAGTATGCTTGTTACAGGGAGGCTATCACAGCATATAGTAAGTGCTCCATAGTCTATACTGTACACTGCAAAAAGACTCCCATGTAGAGAAGAAATGTTCTTCTGTGGTCATGCAACCACAATCAGTCCTTTCCTGTGGCTCTTCTTCAGGGCATGGTTATAAAAAGTGTATTGACAGCAGGACTACAGTCAAGAGCAAGTGTCAGGCTTTGCAGGGCTGGGCAGGGCATGCGTTAGCCTGTGATAGCAAAGCCTGAGAACAGTACTACTTGTAATAAATGTAGCAAGGATGCAAACTGACCATGGTACCATAGATATGTGTCTATGGCAGATCTCAACAGGAAATCCTGCAGCATAGAGGAGACTGGCAGGATGACCAGATATTTAACCTGCAGTCAAAGTTATGAATAATTAAACAACAGAAAAAAATTAAAGAGTATGTAAAGATGAATGTGTAGCAATCATGCAAACAGAGATGGACTAGGTCATCCATTTTGCTCCAAACACCTCCATCTTGTATTTCTCTCTCCCAAATCAGATTCCTCCGATATCCCCCTCCTTCTCTGTTGAGTGACATGGGGTCTGGATGATGACAGAGATCACAGGCAGCAAACTCATTGGGAGGGCATCATGGCTATAAACCCCACTAGCTGGTGCCCCTATGTCTGTGAGACTCTTGCTGGAGAAGGGATTGTAAAATCATAAACCAAGCCCTCACTGAGCTTCAAAGACATTCCAGGTAGTCGTAAAAACAGGCTTACATTTAAAAACTCACTTTTCCATATAATTTAAAATCTTTAAATAGGACATTATTACATAAACATGGAGCACATATTCGGATGGCTCACTTTAATACTAGTCGCCTGATATATTACATCCCCTATCTTGCATATACAGGAGACTAGAAGATTATATCTCCCTAACCATCCAAGCAGGTATATCATATTTCATATCTAAATGTTCAGCAGATGTGTCTGCATATTACTCTACTAGTGGCCAGGCTGCTAAATGCACCGAGAATAAGTTATGAACCATGACATCAACTGGGAGAGTTTTTGGTTCTAGCTTGGGTCTCCACCCCAACACCCCTCCCCAAATGAGGCGATTGGTTCTCTGCTTTAAGGAGACACCCTGCTGAGTTCCTAGAAAAAGCTGAGCTAAGCTGAGTTAAATTAAGTTGAAGATTCTCCCTTTTAACAACGGAACTAACTTTGGGAGATAAGGCATCCTTTTGGCTCTGAAACCTGATCTGCTTAAACCAAGGCTGACGGCAAGTACTTTATCCCTCTAAACTTCTTTCAGTTATCCCTTTGCTGTGCTATTGAGATATATATATATATATATATATATATATATATATATATATATATATATATATATATATATATATGCTACATCTTTTTCTGTAAATATTTTTATTGCACCCTTTTGACCTTTTAGTAATAAATCTTACTTTCTGAAAGTGAACTGTTTCTAAAGCTCTTTAATGCAAACTAAGAACCCCTGCCTCTGAAGAGTGCTACTGTGTGTGTTTTAAACTTCGGTATATCTCTGCCTGCGGTGACAGTGGTATACCGACACTTATGGAAACTTTATAGTGTTATTGCTGATATTGCAGAGTTTCCCCTTTCTCTGTACAAAAAGGAGATGGTGGCAGTGTGAAGGGTTAATTGCGTAATTAACCTGACCCAGTAACAATCGCTCCCAGGCGGCAGATACACAGATTGTGGTCCATTAGCTGGAAAATCTTTGTGCAGAGTGCAGCTGGGCGTCGTATTGTTATGCACGGTTTTAGATTGGCTAGTCCTTCGGTCACGAGTTTGGTGCGAAGGGCTGGGGTCTGACGCCTGGATCGTCACAGAATGTAGTTTTGCCGTTTAATTTTTTGTGTTAATATACACTTGTGGTTTACAAACCATGCTATATTCTGCGCTAAGAGATAGATTCAACCAACACAAGAATAGGCATGGAATGAAATACATAACTATGATTGCAGATGTGAATGACTCATATGTAAACCAGTGAGTCACTTCAATCAGCAGTGTTATAGTACATAATTAGTGAAAATACCTAACAGTTTATAGATATCAAGGTGTCAATATGCAGTGCATTAGGCCTGGTTCACACCTGTGCGTTTTTGGGTCCTTTTTGCAGAAACGCATTACAGTCCATTTAACATGGTTGCTAAGGGACACATTCACATCTATGCTTTTTTAAACTCCTGCGTTTTTGGAAAGGGTCAGGGACTTTTTTAAATGCAAAATGAACATTTCTGGTTCAATAGACTTCAATACAGATGCTGCAGAAAAGCAGTGTGGTTTTTGACGTTTTTTTTTTTTTTTAATCTGGCCAACAACAATTTGGCCCAAGAAAACAGATCTAAAGCAAAACGCATACGTGTGAACCTAGCCTTTAGCCTATTGCTTTGCTAACAGCTTCAGCTTCTCCCATGAAATTTGGTTATCCTGCAGTGATGCAGGAGAAAACTTGCCGTAAGATCCAATGACAATCAGTCATGTGTTCATACAAACTATAGATAGAATTTTACTTAATGTATTTGTAAAGGGAAAAACATTTTGTTAATAAATAACAAACATAGTATACTTACGTGCTGTTTGCAATGGTTTTGCACAGAGCAGCCCTGATCCTCCTCTTCTCTGGTTCCACGCCAGCGCTCCTCTTTCCTCCCTGTCCATTGACGCACACAGTGCAGCGTGGTGAAGCCCCGCCCCCTCTCCATACTGGCTGTGATTGACAGCAGCAGGATCCAATGGCTCCGGCTCCTGCTGCTGTCTCGGAGCCAGTGAGGAGGGGGAGAGAGCAGCGATGCTGCTTTAGAGCACAGCACTGGATCGACATCAGGCTCAGGTGGGCTGAGAGGAGGGGTGCACGCAATAAGGTAAAAAAAACCTTCTGCCTTTAGAACTACTTTAATCTTGTGATAATGATAGCACTCTTTAAAGTACTACTAAATCCAGGACCCCACATTCACTATATCTGATCTCCCACAGTACACGTAACATGTGACTTCTATCAGTGTCCAGCTGAGTACTGGTTAAAGCTTGTAGGAGTTTTCATTCTCCTCTGACTGTCCCATGAGGCTGCATAACCACTGACTCTTTCTGAACAGTGCTGATTGGGCCTGTGCTGATCACATGCACTCTTAAACTGAGTATGTGCTGAGTGACTACTAGAGCTCTGTACTATCAGCACATGGATTGGGGACAGTAGAAGAAGGGGAGGATCAGAGAAGACTGGATCAAACAGCCTTTTTACACAATGCGGATGATTAACCCCTTAGGGGTTTACTGCATATACAGACTGATTTTACTGTGGGTTTAGTAACACTTGAATTTCCAGTGTGTATGGGAAAGTATTATACCAGAATTTTAATATGATGAGGGAACCACATGTCTTACATGACCATTCAGAGAAGTCAAAGCACCTAATCACTCCCCTGAGATGGCTGTGCAATTTGCCATAGAATGAGCCCCATTGGTAACAGTTGGCGTAGGATGTTGTTAGTTAAATGCATCCTTTTGCTTTCTCTAAATGTTAACCTATTCAGGTTTATGAAATAGGGTTAAAGAAGACTTATCAAAGCATATTATATGCATTGCAAAATTTCTGGTTTAGTTCTGTAGTAATTATGTAAACTATGCAACCAACTATCCTATCATCTATGTGTTCCTGTATTTAAGCTGCAACTTGAAATACTGCCCTGTATTGCTGATGCAGTTTAATTCTTTTTGGTCGTCGCTTTTGTGCTTTCTCTGCTGACACATAATTTTCTCAGCACCTCTGTAGTTCAGAAGGCAGGCTTTGTGAAATGTGTGACACAGCAGTGCCTACTTACAGGGCACAGTGAATATGTGTTACAGAATTTAAGGAAGAAAATGTTTTGGGATCTACACAAAGTAAGTTTACAAACTTCAAGATCATTCAGCCTAATAAGAGTAGGCTAGAAATGATTGAGTACTGTCTGTGATACTTTTTTTATTTGCACTAATATACAATTTTGAGGACAAGCTTTCGGGGTATGTCCCCTTCTTCAAGGTCCAAGCAGTACTATACAATTCACAAAGTTTCAGCAGAATATTAGAAGGGATGAAAAAAAAAAAAAAAAGAGGCAAGAGAGAAGAGACCGCAAAAGCGAGGGGGGGGGGGGAATACTACACTCACACAGAGGCAGTCATGCTTGAGGTGATAAAACTGTTGGATAATGGTTGAAGAATCCCATGTCCAAATTCAGGCCGTTATCTCTTGTGTCAAATAGAATTATCATTCTTAGTTCAAAAGCTTTTCTTTCCTGAATAGATTTGAAATTTCCTTTAAGAACTAAAATATTGAGGTCTCCCATTGTGTGGCCTGGTTGTGCGAAATGGTGTCCCACAGGTGTGCAGAAGTCATCTTCTTTATGTTCCTTGATGGTGTGTCTGTGCAAATTCATCCTTGTTTGCAACTTCTGTCCCGTTTCGCCAACATAAGATCCTTTGCTGCATTTTCTGCTCTGGATAAGGTACACAACATTACTGGAGGTGCAGCTGTATGATCCGGAAATATTGAAGATCCCTTTTGAGTGTCTGACACTTTTTGATGGATTGATTTGGTTGCACTGTTTGCAGCATTTTCTATTGCAGGGTTTGCTTCCATTATTTGTGACATCTTGATCAGAAGGAAGTTTCCTACTGATTAGTTTATTTCTGAGGTTGGGGGGTTGTCTGAAGGCTAGTATTGGTGGTTGCTGAAATATTTCTTTCAGAGTTCCATCCTCTGTTATGATGGGTTGTAAATCTTTGATTATTTTTCTTTTCCCTTCTAGTGCTGGGTTGTATGTGGTTACTAGAGGTACACGGTTGTTTTTTTTTTTTTCTCTTTGTACTGAAGTAGGTTTTCCCTTCGTGTTCTCAAGGATGTGTTTATGCCGGTGTTGATAGTTTTGTCCTTGTAACCTTTCTTATGGAAAGCGTCTGCTAGTGTCCCGAGATGTTTATCTCTTTTCATCCATCAATCAAACTAAAAATGGAATACTCAAAGTGTTGATCAATGAGTAAAATTGTTTTAGGTTTTCTTCACCTTTTGTCCATATGATGAAAATATCATCAATATAGCGATAGTATCTGTATGGTTTTTGTTCCATGCTGTTCAGGAATTTTTCCTCCAGGTCAGCCATAAATAAATTGGCATATTGGGGTGCCATGGGTACTGCGATGGGAAGTAAAATGGCACCCCAATATGCCAATTTATTTATGGCTGACCTGGAGGAAAAATTCTTGAACAGTATGGAACAAAAACCATACAGATTCTATCACTATATTGATGATATTTTCATCATATGGACAGAAGGTGAAGAAAACCTAAAACAATTTTACTCATTGATGAACACTTTTCATCCATCAATCAAACTAAAAATGGAATACTCTGACACACACGTCAACTTCCTAGACACCACAGTATACATCAGGGATGATGAGCTTCACACCTCAATATACAGGAAACCTACTGACAGATGCAACTACCTCCACAGTTCCAGCTTCCACCCCCAAAACATGAAACGTGCCATCATACACAGTCAGGCCATTAGATGCCACCGAATATGTTCTGACCCAAGAGACAGAGATAAACATCTCAGGACATTAGCAGACGCTTTCCATAAGAAAGGTTACAAGGACAAAACTATCAACACCAGCATAAACACAGCCTTGAGAACACGAAGGGAAAACCTACTTCAGTACAAAGGGAAAAAAACAAACAACCGTGTACCTCTAGTAACCACATACAACCCAGCACTAGAAGGGATAAGAAAAATAATTAAAGATTTACAACCCATCATAACAGAGGATGGAACTCTGAAAGAAATATTCCAGCAACCACCAATACTGGCCTTCAGACAACCCCCCCAACCTCAGAAATAAACTAATCAGTAGGAAACTTCCTTCTGATCAAGATGTCACAAATAATGGAAGCAAACCCTGCAATAGAAAACGCTGCAAACTGTGCAACCAAATCAATCCATCAAAAAGTGTCAGACACTCAAAAGGGATCTTCAATATTTCCGGATCATACAGCTGCACCTCCAATAATGTTGTGTACCTTATCCAGAGCAGAAAATGCAGCAAAGGATCTCATGTTGGCGAAACAGGACAGAAGTTGCAAACAAGGATGAATTTGCACAGACACACCATCAAGGAACATAAAGAAGATGACTTCTGCACACCTGTGGGACACCATTTCGCACAACCAGGCCACACAATGGGAGACCTCAATATTTTAGTTCTTAAAGGAAATTTCAAATCTATTCATGAAAGAAAAGCTTTTGAACTAAGAATGATAATTCTATTTGACACAAGAGATAACGGCCTGAATTTGGACATGGGATTCCTCAACCATTATCCAGCAGTTTTATCACCTCAAGCATGACTGCCTCTGCGTGAGTGTAGTATTCCCCCCAGGGGCGGACTGACAACTCATGAGGCCCCCGGGCAATACGGGATCATGGGGCCCCTATGTCCTAGCCCAAACTCAAAAAAGCCTATGAAAAAGGTACCAGGGGCATCTCATGGGGCCCCCTACTAACCCCGAGCCCAGTGCCCGAGTTTCCAAATGGTCAGTCCACCCCTGATTCCCCCCCCCTCCCCCCTCGCTTTTGCTGTCTCTTATCTCTAGCCTCCTTTTTTTTTTTTTTTTTTTTTTTTCATCCCTTCTAATACTCTGCTGAAACTTTGTGATTTGAATTTGTATAGTACTGCTTGGACCTTGAAGAAGGGGACATACACCGAAAGCTTGTCCTCAAAATTGTATGTTAGTGCAAATAAAAAAAAGTATCACGGACAGTACTCAATTGTTTCTGTCGCAAATACACTAATACGGCTACAATCACCTCTAGAAACGATTGAAACACAATGTAGAATTGGATATATGCTTTTACATTTTGACTCCTAGATATGCTTTAACTGAACATTGCACAGATTGCGTCTCTTTGCTGTTACAATGTGGTGTATAGTTAAATTTCATTGTAGTTGTGCTGTATGCCTATGACTACTGACAACGATGGGCCAGTTTCCGCTCTTGTCATTTAAAAGCAGAAACATAATTTGGATAGATTTTTGTAGATGGAATAGGATGGTGAGAGGTTAGAACATCCTTTCTCAACCTTTTCAACGCAGAGGAACCCTTGACATAACTTTCCAGTGCCAGGGAACCCCTGCTAAAATAACTTTATCTACAATTCATGATACATTAGTGTGATAGTCAGAGGTAAGAATGCTCCTTACACTTGTGGTCATTGGGATAGAATTACCCCCTTACAGATTGCTATAAAGATCAATGGTATCAGTGCGAACTTACCTTAGAGGCAAAAATTGCTCATTGGCAACCTCTGGAGGAACCCAAGGGTTCTACAGAACCCTGGTTGAGAAACCCTTGCTTAGAACCACTTTCAGGTTCTAATTGCTGACTGTGTCCCTGTTAGGGGAATTCACACTTTAAAATTTTCCTGATCAGGAATTTCACTGCGAACAAAAATTAGGGGTAAATATAAGAATATGAAGTTGCCTTCAACAAATGAAAATGGGGACACTTGGTGTGTCTAAGAGGATATTTACCTTACATTTCAAATATATTCTTTCCCTTAATTTTGCGTCTACAGAACAGAAAGTGATGGAAAATCCACCTTATGAGACACAGATGGAAAAAAAATTTAAGGGCTGGAAAAACTTTGTCTGTTCCAAAGAACCTTTGGTTGCCACATGCAGATGGTAAAGTCAGAATTTTGCCATCTCTAGTATGAATACTTGGTACTATGCAAGGTGCACCTACGGATGTGTGGCCAACAAATTTGCAGGAACTGTGTTGCCATTTAGTCAGCAAAAACAAAATCCAGTTGTCAGCACCTTTTTAAATCAATGGGAAGAATTCAAGCTGCACGAAAGGCAAAATTGTTCTACATTGAGTGTGCCTAATAGAGTTGGGTGTATATACTATGAAAAGACCTTACGCTCAGTTTACAAATCTTTAAAGGATAAGTTCACCTTTTAACAAAAATAATTAATGCACATTTTTTTGCAGGTTAAAAATTGTGCATTTATAATTTTTTTTCTGGAGCCAGCAGATCGCTGGTGCCATGCAGGTCTCCTGCAGACTTTTCATTGTATCTGTGTGCCCATACACCTCGTACGGGCAAGCAGATACTACTGACAGGAAGACTCGGTGAACTAGCGCAGCGCTCCACAGCGCCATGGTAGTTCTTTGAGAACTTGTATTGTTCTTATTCATAGAATATGGTGTATGAGTGACGCGGCCAGGTGGGCAGAGCCCCGCTAAGCTGTGTGGTTTTTTTTTCCAATTGTGACAGCTAGCAGGGGGGAGAAGATCCCCCGCTAGCTGTCGCAACAGGGATCAGAGGGGAGCAGGGCCGGTCTATTTGTAACAGGTTACATGTTACCCCATGAATATGGCTGTAAGATGTTATGAAAGGTGAACTTCTCCTTTAACACAAGGATGAGAATTTTCTTTTAGCTATGCAACTGCGATTTTCAAATCTCATTGGGCTTGGTTGAAAATAATTGTCATTTTTTAAAATGGGTATCTTTATTCTGGTGTGTAAAATTGGTGAACTGAACCTATCGCATTTACCTTGTCTTACTAGATCATGATATGATTTATAACCAGAAAAGATGTAATGGGTAAGTCTATAGGTTCTTGTTTGCGCAATTCATTGTTATAGAACAGTAGGCGGTAATTTCAAATACTTTTGGTTATCAAACATTTTGGTGGTTTCTGAAGAATGTTTCCAGGAAGTACACAGTTTAAAATGGAAAGTTTCCCACTACATTGTTTTAAGCTGTGTATGGGAGTTTTGTTCAAAATTTCCTTTGTATAGCTCTACAGAAAAAATATGATTCCAGATGCTGCATAAGACAGCCCTGTACTGGTTTTCTAACAGAAAATGCCTTACTATGTACAGTAATCCTACAGAAGCACTATATCACAGGATTGCCAGTCATTACTAATGACGAGCAGTAATACAATGCAGTGCAGTGCTGGCGCACATTCTTTTCTTTCCTGTAAAAAGCCCAGAATATAAAGGGATAATAAAATGCTTACACCCCACATTGGCCCCCTTTTGTTGGGGAAAAAGCAAAGGTCCAGAGAACACCTAGTTTCAGAATATTCAGAAAAAAGTTCCATACTAATATTTCTACTTTTTATTTGTTTGGTGGTTTGGGTTATTATATCATTTATTTAATAGATTTAATGTTTGAAACTATAGATACCATACTATATTGAATTACAGCTTCATTTATAAATTTCACTACGGAATTGTTCCCACTTGTGAGTAGTCATTTGTCAATTTCTTTTGCTACACCACAAACTGACCTATTTTGTTAAGGGCAGCACAGCCACTTTCCTCTGTGCTAGTCCCTATGTCTAAAGTAAAGTGATTCTAAAGGTTGTAATTAATTAAAAACAAAAAAAAAGTCATAACTGCTGTGCAATGGTTTTGCACAGAGCAGCTCCAATCCTCTTCTTTTTGGGTTCCCCACCAGTGGTCTTAGCTCCTCTCCCAAGCTGAGTGCCCCAACAGCAAGCAGGCTCGCTCCTGAGCTGTGCTCCTGTTAATGGATGTTGTCAATTCACACACAGAGCATGGCTTTGCCCCTTCCCCTGCTCAATCATCATTGGCTCACAGTTTGTGATTGGCAGCAGCAGGAGCCAGTGGTTCCTGCTGCTGTGTGAGCCAATGTGGAGAGAGAGACGTGGGGGGAGGTGAGCTGAGTGAGGAACTGCACCCAGAAGGTTTTTTTTTTTTTTTACCTTTAACCACTTGCCTACTGGGCACTTCTACCCTCTTCCTGCCCAGGCCAATTTTCAGCTTTCAACGCTGTTGCACTTTGACAATTGCACGGTCATGCAATATTGTACCCATATGAACTTTTTATCATTTTTTTTCTTTTACAATGGATTTTATTATAGAATTAACAGCATCAGAAAAACAGTCATAACCAAGAGCACTGACCAACAGAGATAAAACATACAAGTTTTCTGATGAATAGTACAATAAGTGCACTGAAATATAGACAAGGAAATAAACTGAGTACACAAGTGCAGTATATGAGAAGATAAAATAAAGCATAATGATTTGCGAAAATGGCAGACAATTTAGAGACCAAGAAATTAGTAAACAAAGATCAAAGGTTATCATAAAATCTGCATACAGAAGGCAAGAAAAATGAAACACAGAGTCTCACTAGATGCACATTGGCACACCATGCCCAATACTCCCATGGAGGTCTGACAGATAGATATAACATTGCTGGTGCAGTTCTTATATATAAAAAAAAAAGTTCCAATCAGCGCAAATATCATTAAAACAAACGACAGAGAATAGAAAGGGAGGAACGAAGAAAGAAAATACAAAAGACAAATTCCTAGATTGTAAGCTCCAAGGAGCAGGGCCCTCGAACCCCTCGTGTATTGTATTGTTACTGTATTGTCTCATGTACTGTCCCCCACTATAATATACAGCGCTGAGAAAACTTTTTGGCGCTATATAAATACTGTATAATAATAATAGTAAAGGGCTCCAGGAGGTCGCGACGGAAAAAATCTTATATTGACAAAAGGGTCTGGTCAAATCTGGACGGTTGGGCTATATCAAGCCAGGGACGCCAGATCTGTAGAAACTTTGTGTGAGTGTCTAACAGCATAGCCCTCAATTTCTCATTAACCATTATAAAATTCATCTGATTTTTGACTGTTTCGAAGCTGAGGAGGGGGGTCTTCTAGGCCTTCGTGATCGTTAGTTTGGTGTCCATGAATAGATGCGATGCCAGCTGCCGCTCAGTAGGCCCACTAATGGTTTAAATAATAGCCCCTCGTATGGGTTGCAGTTAATGTCTGTATGAAACATAGTGCGAAGAAAGGCATAAACCCTGATCCACAGTCTGCAAACCTTGGGGCAAGTCCACCAAATATGGGCCATGGTGCCTACTTGTTGACAACCCTGAAAGCAAGTCTGGGAGTATGCAGGGATAAAAAGGGCTAGACGGGCAGGTGTCTAATACCATCTATAAAGGACCTTATAGGCATTTTCTAAAATAACATTCCTTGAACATTTAGAAAATGTCTGGGTCATGATCTGCCTGTCTTGCTGATCCAGACTTCCCCAAGTTCAGAATGCCATCACTGATGATTCGAACGAACCGGGGGGGGGGGGTTCTATAAGAAATAATAGCGGAGTAGACAAGAGAGATCAAGCCCGGGGCATGGGGTCTATTTTCAGCAAAGACTTTCAAAAGGGGTCATCCTATAGGGTCCCGAATGCGCATTTATTAATGTATTGATAAAGTGACGAAGTTAAAGGTAGCCATAGTGCTCCCGCAATGGAATATCATAAGAAGAATGCAGAGTCTCAAAGGTGAGTATCCGGGTGGGAGAAAGCAAAGAACGCACATCGTAGAAGCCATGGGCTAGCCACCATGTGAACTGTCCGGGTCTGTCAAGGCCCAGGGGAAATAATGGGTTATGGAGCAAACGCAGCAAAGGCAAATGGGCAGAAATGAGACCAGCGGAATATTTAATAGAATCCCAAAGTCGAAGCGTGTGCACCAACGTCGGTCTAAGAGGTGAAGAGCGATGAATAGGGGGAAGCCATGGTAAAGAAGAGAGTGGTATCTGGTATGAATCCATCAGATCTACAGTAGCCCACAAGGCGATATTGCGAGATGCGTGAAGATGGGCTAAGGGAACATTATTAGCCGCTAAATAGCCTGAAGATCAGGGACGGAAACTTTATAATTTTTTTCACATAAATAGAGCTTTCTTTTGTTGGTTTTTAATCGCCGCTGGGTGTTTTATTTTTTGCGCTGTAAATGAAAAAAGAGCAAAAAATTTAAAAAAAAAAAGTTTCTTTGTTTCTATTATAAAAGGTAATTTTTCTCCATCACTGATGTGCATGGATGAGGCTGCATTGATAGGCAGCACTGATGGGCACTCATGAGGTGGCACAAGTAGGCAGCACTGATAGGAGGCATTGATGAGCTGGCACTGATGATGCTGAACTGATGGGCGGCACTGCAGGGCACAGGTGGGCAGCACTGATAATCAGTGCCCTGATAACTGCCGATCCTTTCGCTGAAAATTGCCGGTTCTCGGCAGTACTTTCCTAACGCTGTCACAGGGTGAGGAGATTGCAGCCGATAACCGGCAACTGTATTTGCCCGGTGATCTGCTGTGTCATTGGACACATCTGATCACGTAGTAAAAGGCTGCTGTCATTGGCCGATTACCGCATCACGTGATCATCTGTGTCCGTAGGACACAGCGATCACCGGCGGTGCCGGGTGCACGCAGCTGGGGGCGCACAGGGGGGCTTGTTCTGGAATGACATCCATGGACATCGTCCCAGAACTAGACAACCGCGCTGTGGCCGTCCTTCGGCTATAGCGCGGTTGAGAACTGGTTAATGCATAAAATGCATTAAGGTAAAAAAAAAAAGTTCTGCCTTTAGAACCACTTTAAATCCCAACTCCAGGGAAAATTAAAATTGACATTTGCAGTGGGGATGCGCCTACACTGTAAGGGTTAAATGCTTATTAAGGTTTAGAGGATGAAAAAAAGCAGTTTCACTTACCCAGTCTGTTGCTCCCCTATGCTCCAGCTATGGACCCTGCATTGGTCTTTTTTATGTCAGAGGACCTGTGTCTGCCGCACATAGGGGAGAATAGGTTGCAGGAACTGGTCTTACAATGCTGAAAGAGCCTGCAGGGGCAGAGGATTGAGTAAGTAAAACCGATGTTCTTGTTTCCCTAGACTTACATTGGGGAAAATAATTATTTGATCCCCTGCAGATTTCATAAGTTTGTCCACTTAGAAAGAAATGAAGCATCTATAATTTTTATCATAGGTGTATTTTAAACGATAGAGACAGAATATCAACCAAAAATCCAGAAACAACACAAGATACAAATGATGTAAATTGAGTTGCAGTTCACTGAGTAAAATAAGTATTTTATCCCCTACCAACCAACAATAATTCTGGCTCCCACAGAACTGGCTATGTGCTAATGTGGTACACAGATTAGTCCTGTCAATTTAACAAGGTTCTCTTAACGACAACTTGTTATGTGTACAAAAGACACCTGTCCACAGAATCTTTCTTCCATTCAAACCTCACTATCATGGGCAAATGATCAAAGAGATGTCAAAGAATGTCAGGGACAAGATTGTAGATATGCACAAGGCTGGAATGGCCTACAAGACCATCAGCAAGAAGTTTGGTGAGAAGGAGAAAACTGTTGGGGCAATTATTTGCAAATGGAAGAATGAAAAAATAACCATAAATCGCCCTCGGTCTGGAGCTCCACACAAGATTTTTACTCGTGGGGTAAGGATGATTATGAGAAAACTTAGGGATCAGCCCAGAACTACACTGCTTGTGAATGAACTTAAGGCAGTTGGGACCACAGTCCCCAAACAAACCATTGGTAGCACAATACAACGCCATGGATTGAAATCCTTCAGCACCCGCAAGGTCCCCATCCTCAAGAACGCACATGTACAGACCTGTCTGAAGTTTACCAATGAACATCTAAATGATTCAGAGAATTGGGAGAAAGTGCTGTGGTCAGATGAGACCAAAATTGAACTCTTTGACATTAACTTGAAGAAAAATGCTGACTATGACCCTAAGAACACCATCCCTACAGTCAAGCCTGGAGGTGGAAACATTATGCTTTGGGGCTGTTTCTCTGCTAAAGGTACAGGACGACTTAGCAGCATTGAGGGGCCAATGGACGGGGCCAAGTATTGTAAATTCTTGGATGAGAGCCTTCTTCCCTCAGCCAGAACACTGAACATAGGTTGTGGATGGGTCTTCCAGCGTGACAATGACCCAAAACATACCTCCAGTCCAACAAAGGAGTAGCTGAAGAAGAAGCTCATTAAGGTCATGGCGTGGCCTAGCCAGTCTCCAGACCTTAATCCTATAGAAAATTTATAGAGGGAGCTGAAACGTCGAATTGCCAAGCAGCAGCCAAGAAACCTTAAGGATTTAGAGAAGATCTGTAAAAAATAGTGGACCAAAATCCCTCCTGAGATGTGTGCAAACCCGGTAACCAACTACAAAAAAAGTCTTACCTCTGTGCTTGCCAACAAGGGTTTCTCCACCAAGTAATAAGTCATGTTTTGCTTGAGGATCAAATACTTTTTTTTTTCTCACTGAACTGCAACTCAATTTATAACATTTGTATTGTGTTTTTTCTAAAGTTGTGGTTAGTATTCTGTCTCTATCATTTAAAATACTCCTATGATAAAAATTATAGACCCTTAATTTCTTTGTAAGTGGACAAATTTACAAAATCTGCAGGCTATCAAATAATTATATTCCCTACTGTAAATCCTGCTCTGCGTTGCTGCCGCTTTTGTCAGAAATGTACAGTAAATAACTGACTTGGCTCAATAACTTGTATTGGTATTTGCCATAATAATCAATATTTTTAGCAGTGTGATTGTTTTTGCTACTCATTTCTGAAAGCAATTATTATGACAAACGAGGATTGTTGCAGCTTAGTGAATTTAGCCAATTAAGTTTCTGTGAATTGCATCATTACATCAAAGTATCACTGATGCTTAAAGGAGATGAATGGGTTGATAAGAAAAAAAACATACATACTCACTTATATGCTGCAGCTGTCTCTGATGGTTCTAAGCCTGAGAACTGAGCAATCACTTGACTCTGGATCGTTCAGTTCTCTGTCTTCTCGGAGCAGAGAGTGGCGATTGTCAGTCACTGCTCTCCGCTCTGCCACTCCAGCTCTCACCGGAGCACTGGGCTGGAGAGGGGGGCGGGAGTGGCTGGTTCTGGCTCTAAGCAGTACTTTAGCGGGGATTTGCTGATTCTGGGTCACAGGTGAACAAAAGTGTGACCAAAAAAATACTTGGTCATACCTCTCATTTAGGAAACATGCTGTGCTATTCTAAGAAATGAAAGGGGAGGGGAATTTATTTCACATGGCTCACCCACCCAAAAGACATCTATTGATGGAAAATCTGTCTACATTTTAATTCGAAGCTTGAACAAAAGTTTCCAAATAAGAGTTGTTTGAAAGCAAACTGCAAATTCCAGCAGAGGCGGTAGAAAAAAGGCAAACATTAGGGAAGCAGTTATCTTGGTCAAAGTTGTAGAGTGTTTATAATGCTTTTATCACAGAAAACTTGCTCAAAAGGGGAAGTAAAATTCTGAGCATTCTAGACAGACTGGGAAAATTTAGAATCAGGCTTGAAGTGTCAGTACTTTAGTACAGTCATGATTTCCCTTCAGTGACCAATGACCAGTCTGATTTCACAGGACAGGCTTGAGTTTGATTATATGGGTAATAACGGTTCCTATGCTGACTTAAAATGAGTTAGGCCCGATTCACTCTAATGCGTTTTTTGGTGCTTTTTGCAGAAACTCACTACAGTCCATTTAACATGGTTTCCTATGTGACACATTCACATCTATGCTTTTTTCTGCCACTGCGTTTTTGGAAAAGGTCAGGGACTTTTTTAAATGCAAAACAGTGTGTTTTTGGTTCAATAAACTTCAATGGAAATGCTGCAGAAAAACAAACATGTAGTGAGTTTTTGATGCGTTTTTTAATCTCAACCTTTAACCCAACATCAGATTGTCCAAAAAAAAGATTAAAAAATGCATATCGCAAAATGCAAAAAAAAAATGCGTCAAAAATGTGTATGCCAAAACATACTGCACAAAGCACTGCAGAAACGGATCAAAAGCAAACTGCATAGGTATGAACCAGGCCTTAGAATTAAATTTTTTTATTTTTCTCTTTTGGATCAACAACATTTACTAGCAAGTATGTAGTAAGAGGGACTACCTGACTTGATGTTAAGGGTAGGTTCACATCTGTACAGGTTGCTGTTTTTTTACCAGCACGTTTTGCAATGCGTTTTTGAACATGCGTTTTTTGCCGCGTTTTGCTGTTTTGTTTTCTTTTTACTAATAGTTAAGTATGACAGTTTTGTTAATGTAGTGTGACTTTGATGCGACTTTAATGCTACTTGCGTGCTAGAGAGTGTAAAGTCGCATCAGAGTCATACTACATGAACAGAATTGTCATACTTTTCTATTTTCAAAAAACCCCACAAAACATGTAAAAAACGCAACACTTGCATTTTTGGTGCCGGTCCATTAAAGTCTATTACATGCAAAATGCAATCTGCTGCAGGAAAAAAATTCCTTGACCCTTTCCAAAAAACGCATCAGCTCAAAACACAGATGTAAGCTAGATCTATAGTAAACCATGTTAAATGGACATTTGTGCAAACTGGAAAATACACTGAAATCCGTTTAAGTGTTAAAGTGTTACTAAACCCAGGACCCTGCGTTCACTATATCTGGTCTCCCACAGTACACACAACATGGAAATGCAATTATTTTAGTAAATATAAACTGCTAAATACCTTTTCTCATCAGCAGTTAGAGCAGTCTTGTGACTGGTTATAGCTTGGAGGAGTTTTCTTTCTGCTCTAGGAAGATGCAGGACCCCTGACCCTCTGTCTGGACAGTGCTGATTGGCCCTGTGCTGATCACGTGCATTCTCCCAAGAAAAAAAAAAACCTCTCTAGCAATAGAAACTAAACTGAGCATGTGCATGTGACTCGGGGTTCAGTTTATCTTATCAGGTGAACATTTGAACAAGAAGTGGGCCAGAGAAGACAGGACCAAACAGTTTTTTTACACAATGCAGAGGATTGCCATATTTTTCACTCCATAAGACGCACTTTTTTCCCCCAAAAAAAGGGGGGAAAATGTCAGTGCGTCATATGGAGCGGCCGGTCCGGTACTTCCACCGCCGCCGTGCAGAATACCAGGCCGGCCGCTCAGCTCTGCAGCGGGACTTTATAGAGATGACTGCTGACTTTTGGGGAGGGAGGGGGAGCGGGTACCTGAATTTGACAGGTACTCGCTCTTACTTCCGTGGAGTTGTTCTCTCATCTTACCTGTTCCTCTATCCAGCGGCGCGCTGTCTTCCCGGCTTCTGTAGTGTGGGCATGACAGCCGGGTGCCAAGTGCGCATGCGCAAGAAGCGGTGCTTTTTGTGAATGGTAAGGCGGCACCTGGGACACATGACAGATCCCAGAAGCCGCCGGACCAATCACAAAGCACAAGTGCTTCTCGCTCATGCGCACTGGGCACCCGGCTGTCATGCCGAGCACCATTACAGAAGCCCGGGAAGACAGCGAGCGGCTGGATAGAGGAACAGGTAAGATGAAAGAACTCCATGGAAGTGGGAGCGGGTACCTGTCAAATTCAGGTACCCGCTCCCCACCTCCCCAAAGGTCAGCAGTCATCTCCTGTACTATCCACAGTCTCTGGTCATCCCTGTACTGTCCGCAGTCTCTGGTCATCCCTGTGCTGTCCGCAGTCTCTGGTCATCTCCTGTACTATGTCCGCAGTCTCCGGTCATCCCTGTGCTGTCCGCAGTCTCCGGTCATCCCTGTGCTGTCCGCAGTCTCTGGTCATCCCTGTGCTGTCCGCAGTCTCTGGTCATCCCTGTGCTGTCCGCAGTCTCTGGTCATCCCTGTGCTGTCCGCAGTCTCTGGTCATCCCTGTACTGTGTCCGCAGTCTCTGGTCATCCCTGTACTGTGTCCGCAGTCTCTGGTCATCCCTGTACTGTGTCCGCAGTCTCTGGTCATCCCTGTACTGTGTCCGCAGTCTCTGGTCATCCCTGTACTGTGTCCGCAGTCTCTGGTCATCCCTGTACTGTGTCCGCAGTCTCTGGTCATCCCTGTACTGTGTCCGCAGTCTCTGGTCATCTCCTGTACTGTGTCCGCAGTCTCTGGTCATCTCCTGTACTGTGTCCGCAGTCTCTGGTCATCTCCTGTACTATGTGTGCAGTCTCTGGTCATCTCCTGTACTGTGTCCGCAGTCTCTGGTCATCTCCTGTACTGTGTCCGCAGTCTCTGGTCATCTCCTGTACTGTGTCTGCAGTCTCCGGTCATCTCCTGTACTATGTCTGCAGTCCATTAGTTCAGAATTTTTTTTTTCCTGTTTTCTGCCTCTAAAATCTAGGTGCGTCTTATGGTCAGGTGCGTCTTATGGAGGGAAAAATACGGTAACCTCTTAGGCTCCACAGAGAGTATAACAAGCATGCTTTACTGCATATAAAGACTGATTTTACTGCTGTGGGTTTAGTAACACTTTAATGAATGGACAGAGACCCTCACAGAGCATAGTAATTGGTCGATGCTTTATTAGATGCAGTCAACTACTAGCTTTTGATATATAGGAATTGAGACTGTTTATCCAGGTTAACTGGCTATGAAAACGTAAAAAGTGAGCCCACCTTGCAGTCTAACAAGTCCACTTTAGTACTGTCTGATGAATGTCCTGGTCACATGCTCTTTTAAATCACATTATTGGCATTGTAGGCTCTTCTCATCAGTATGCTCACTGAGGCTGTCTTTAGAAATAAAAATCACCATTACAGTCAGCTAACTGCCTCTCTCCAATTTATTTCTAAAGCCTTTCTACAGCTATTTATTTTATAATGTTATATTGTTTTAATCGAAAAATCTAAGCTTTTAAAAAGTTGAATGTGCTGTGTAAATAAGCACAATTGTACCCATTCAGTAATGAGTCATTTTATGCTTAAATACTGATAGGTTTCTATAAATATATCAAAATATTGTTTATTAAACAAAATATATAGATATATATTATATACACATATAATGACACGCTTATTTTAAGCAAAGAATAGAATATTTTAATTGAATAATAAAGCCCTAGTCAATATAACATATAACCGTAGTTTTCTTACTTACTGAGAAGTAGGTTCTTTCAGTGTCTTGGTCTGTTAAAAGTGAGTGAGCCACAAGTTCCCTCCTGTGATTTCAAGAAAAGTTCCTCTCAGTGTTTTTGGTGTCATAATCAGCGCTTTTTTTTTAGCTTGTGGTTTGAACATTGTTCCTTGTACTTAATGTGAAGTGAAATCTTGTCTGTGGGAGGTACAAGACTTTCAGCTTTGAATTATAATGTTTTAAAAACACTAAAGTAGATGCTTAATGTAGTAGTAGCGCTTACTGGGGATTAACCAAAGTTACCATTGGTTTTCTTTACCGGAGATTTTGATACTTTTTAGGCATTTGTATTGAACTATTGTTTTTTCAATAAATGCATCTAAGTTTTTGTTTTTTTTTTATTTTTTTTTTATTCTATAATTGTTTTTACCTTAATGCATTAACACTAATCAGGTACAAAAGTCCCAATGCTTTTGCAATCCCCCCTGTCCCCAAACACTTGGCCTTAGTTTTGGCCAAGGGTTCCAGGATTCATCAGCATCTCTCCAAAAGTGAGGGGAAATCCCCTTTAAGACTGTTGTCAGACAGATGTCTGGTTTGGAAGATTTCCTCTTACCTCCTGTTCTGATAACTATACAAGGTTTTATTTGACATTTAACTTTTTAAAATCATCACTAGGATGTAAAAAGAGGGTGAATCTCCTGAAAAGGACGACAGACAGAGGTTCTAATCTTTCCACAGTCTAATAAAAGCAAAAACCCTTGCACTTTAGTAGAGTATGTTTGTGTGTAGTTGTAGGTAAACCAGTTCTGTTAAAGTGGAAAAGATCATAACACAGGTAATGATGGAGAATGCTATCCAACAGCAAGCATGAAACGAATGCGAGTTTACAGTAGATTTCTTCTAAATGGAAGCATTGAAGAATGGAAGCTTACCATTGGGAAGCAAAAAGAAGCAAATTAGTTGCAATCTATAAAGTTGACTTCATTTTTAACAGAGGCCACAAATTTTAACCACTCGCCCTCCAGATGATTTTCCTCCCTTCCTGACCAGGCCATTTTTTGCTTTACGGAGCTGTTACTTTAACTGACAATTGCGTGGTCATGCAACGCTGCACCCAAATGAAATTTACCTATTTTTTTCCCCACAAATAGAGTTTTCTTTTGACTGCCTGTGCGGTTTTTATTTTTTGTGCTATAAAAAAAAAAAAGGATGTCAATTTTGAGAAAAAAAACATTTTTGACTAAAAACATGTCCATTAAAAAAAAAATGTAAAAATCAAATTTCGTCTCAAATTTATGCTAAAATGTATTCTGCTACATATCTTTGCTAAAATAAATCCAAATACTTGTAAATTAATTGGCTTGAATGAAAGTTATAGCATCTACAAATGGCGGTATATATACTGGAATTTTTTTTTCACTAGTAATGGTGGCAGTCAGCGACTTATAACAGGACTGCAGCGGGCATTCTGACACTTGGGGGAGCTGGCTTGGTGTCACTGACATCTCCGGTGACACCAATACAGTGATCATTGCTAATAAAAAGCACTGACACTGTACTAATGGCACTGAGCAGGAAGGGGTTAACATGTGGTGTGATCAAATAGTTAAGTGTGCTGTTTTTCTAGGGGCTGTGTCTGTGTGCTTCACTGTAAGCACACTGCTTTGCATGTGTTACCCTACATTCTCACTAGCCTCCTGTAGGCTGTTTAAATTCAGGAGATATTATCTGGGATGAATGAACAACCTTCATATTTCCCAGATAAAGTTTTCATGAGTTTAGATGTACAGTATTTGCCCTTGTGTGCATTTTTATGCGTTTACACACGTCAGAGTGATTTTGCATGCAGTTATATGCATTTAGACATGTTGAGTGTATGTAATCTGACCATAAATGCACAGAATTCTGTTTTCTCTAAATACTGCTAGATTAAGCATATCTAAATTTAGGAAACATGTCTATTTTACCATCAAGGCTACATTCATATGGGTGATTAAAGCACTTGGATTCCAGCAGCTGGAATGACAGGTGTGTGGAAAGAACTGCAGCTAGCTCAAACTATTCCCACACCGATTACCTGTGGTTAGGGAGAGATGATTCTGACTTGATGCATTGTGTGTGCATCCATCCACAATCACTGAAAGTAATCATTGGCTATGCAAAAATTCATGGATAGTTGTGGCCACTGCCAGCCTGTAATTGCACTGTATAGGCTGAGCAGCCACAGCTCTTTGCAGATCTGTTATTCCAACCACAGGAATCCACGGATTCCTGTTGCTGGAAGTAGCAGGGTGTGGTAATTGCGCATGTGAATGTAGCCAAAGGCCTCATGCCCATGGGCAGAGAAAAATGTTGCTTTTAAAGAAATTATTTTCATTTTTTTATGCCTTGGAATGTGTGACTATTTATGACAATGTCTCTATGCATACTGAAGTGTTTAGATCTGTTTTTTAGAGCAGCATAAAAAAATGCCCCAAACCTGTGTTCAGGGAGGAGCTTAGAGTCATCGGTAATATACAGAGGCACAGCCGCTGATAAGGACGTACCACTGGTCCTTCTGTATGGGGCCCAGGAAGTAGGGGGAATCAGATGTGGGCAGGGAGGGTGATCAGTGGAGGTGGGGGGGGTGGAAGGAGGAGTAATTAGTGGACCCATCCCCTGTATGGCACTCTCTGCAGCAGCTAAAAACCAGCTTCTCCTATTGTCTCTCACGTTGGCTTTTAGCTAATGCAGAGAGTGCCATACAAGGGATTGCCCCTCCACTGCTCCAATCACCTTCCCTACACACCATTCTGCTGCCTCGGCCCTCTGTGTGCACCCCCCCCAACCCTTTCTATCCTGCTCACAGTGCTCCCAGCTACTTTCCTCTTCTCTCACGCCGGCAGCTGCAGGCATACAAGTGATGTTGTTTCAGGATTGAGAGGGGGTAAGGGGCCAGTAAATGTAATATTTACTGGCCCCTTCATTTCCTGAATGAACATAATGGGGTTTATTTACTAAAGCTGGAGAGTGCAAAATCAGGCTCACTTCTGCATAGAAACCAATCAGCTTCCAGGTTTTATTGCCAAAGCTTAAAGTGTTACTAAGGGGGGCATGCCTCGGCGCATGGAGTGAGAGCAGTGACACTGCACAGCTCCCGGCCCGGACCTCCGCTGCAGGCTCCCTCACGGGCGCTGTTATATAATCCCCATGGGGAGGAATCAACACCAGACCCCCCAGAGAGCAACAGGGGGGCGCTGCAGCGCCGGTATGAGCCAGTTTTTTTTACCCGATCCTCGGCCTCCCCGGCCTCCAAGATGGCGCTGGCACCTCTCCCCTCTTCGTCCCCTGTGGATAGAGGGATCCATACAGAAGAAGGGCAGGTAAGCCCTCGGGGCTCTCTCTCCTCCTGGGGATCCTGTTACAGGGGCACAGCAAACACAGAGCACACAGAGATCCTGCAGCCCCTCCCCAGCATCTCTCTGCTCTGAGGATGGCTGGGATCTGCAGTCCCACATGAAATCCCTGCACACCTACATGAAATACCTTCCTACAAAGGAAGATTTTGAACTTTATGTGAAACATATTGAAAACACATCCAAGCAGGAGATTTCTGATCTTAAACAAGACATTTGTGTGCGCATGGAAGAGATTGAAAATACTGCCGACGGTCTGTGTAATGCTTTACAAACCCACGAAGAAACCCTTAACTCCCATACGGTTCTTGTACAACAGCTCATGTACCAACAGGATGACATTGAGAACAGGAACTGCCGTAACAATATTCGGATCAGGGGCATACCAGAAACCATTGAATCTAAAGATTTGGTCACAGCGGTTATCGCCATCTTCAATCAACTGCTCCAGCAACCTAAAGACACCCATATTGAGTTGGACTGCGTACATCGCACACTGGGCCCCAGGAATCCTGACCCATCTTTTGTCCGTTATACCCTGTGCAGGGTCAACTACTTTAAGGTCAAGGACGCCATTATGCGTGCGGCCAGCACGCAGGACACCATCCTATTTAACAAAGTGCCAGTGATGCTCCTCCCTGACCTTTCCCGCCAGACTCTAATTATGCGCAGGGCTGTGCCCTCTCACTCAGATGCTGCAGGAGAGGCATATCTGCTACCAGTGGCGGTTCCCATTTCAACTTCACGTCTCAGAGAACGGTAAATCTGGTCAATTCTGCACCTTTGGGGACTTGCCTAAATTTCTCGGTGTGTTCGAGCTACTTCAGGTGTCCCTCCCGGATTGGCCCTTTCAACTACCGACCCCTGGCCTTGAATTCTCCTCTTCCTGGCAGCGGTCCGATCGCAAGAAGAAGACGCATTCCAGATCTTCCTCCCAAAAGATCTCGGAGGGATGATGCTGTATCTGCGTGAATTGGGAGGTTTTTCCCTTTCCTCCTCTTCTTACAGTTTTTGCACATGCTGCTGGTTACTTCTATTAGATCTTTGCCTTATATTTGTACCTGTTGTTTTTTTTTAGGTTCTGGGGCTGTGGCCTACGGCTGGTCCCTGGGTTCCACCACCGCCATTTGCCGTGATGGGCAGGGACGCCTTCGGCCCTATTCTCAGGGGCTTTAGGCCCTTCCTTTATTTGTCTCATCCTCACCCCGTCATTACCGTGCTGTTTATTTGTTGGGGCCGGGGGCCTATTTTCTCATGCCTGTTTGAGGGATTATTGAATACGTTTTGTAGAGGGGGTCGTCCTCACCTGAGGGTGACGTCCCTCAAGTTATCATTTGCCTGTGGGGGGCCTGGGTCGGGATCGGATACATGCGCCTTTGACGTTCCCCACCTAGGCCTTCGGTGTGTTACGCAGTGTCACGCTGTGTTATTTTGACAGTTCGCCTGTCTAATAGTTTCTCCTTCTCATTTATCTAGTTTTTTTTTTCTGCTCTTCCTTTCTTGGCTTTTTTTTTCTCCTATTTGTTCTCCCTCAACCAACTATGACTCCGATTAAATTTTCCTCTATTAATTGTAGGGGCTTTAACACCACTTCGGTGAAGACAAGACAGATGCTCTACCATTTCCATAAATGTGGAACACAGATCTTGCTACTCCAGGAGACTCATTTTCTCTCTGATGGTATCCCAGCCCTTCACAATCGTCACTATACTCAGTGGTATCGTAGTACTAATCCGCAGGCTAGGTCTGGGGGGGGTGTCGGTGGCCTTTCATCATACCTTCGGCCTGGAGGTCCTGGACTCCCTAATCAATCCAACTGGTCGCTACCTTCCTGAAACTGAAATACCAAGATTTTGTTTTTACAGTGGCGAATATTTGCGCTCCCATTATAGATCAGGCTCCGTTTTTGGCGACGGTCCTCTCTAGGCTGTCCGCTTTTGGGGATCCCTGTTTCATCATCGGAGGGGACTTTAACGTAGCTCTTTCTCCAGACTTGGACACTTCAGCGGGTAAATCTTCTCACTCCTTATCGGCCTTATCTCAACTTAAGTCGCGTTTGCATGACTTACACCTAGTGGATGTTTTGGTGCATCCAACATCCTTCGAAGAGAGACTATGATACAGCTCATGCATCATACAGTCGTATAGACTATTTCTTTGATTCACAGTCTTTTCTAGATTGTCCCATTTCATCCTCTCTTGGTCATTTCTTATGGTCAGACCATGCCCCAGTCCATCTTACGATTCAGGACCGACCGTCGTCTTTGCATTGCTTTTCGTGGCGCTTGAACAATACCCTACTCAGGGATTCTCTATGTATCGCGGAGGTCGTGAAGACTATCCAGGACTTTATTCTGGACCACGCATCGGACACTACCAGCCCTCTTAACCAATGGGAGACCCTCAAATGTGTTTTTAGAGGGGTTCTTATTGGCTCATGCTTGAAAAAAGCTCGTACGACGGATTTGCGTTGCTTATTTTTACTCATTGCATGCCTTGAATAGTCCCACAAACGTACATTGGACCCGGTGCTTGCGGTGGACCTCTTTGACGCTCATAGAGATTTACTCCAACTACTAGATTCCTCCTCCCTTGTTGCACGAGACGAAGCATGCAACACTCATTACTCTCTAGCTAAGAAATGTGGTCAGCACCTGGCGTGTGTACTCCACTCTCAACCACCCCGTCATCCGATCCAACACATCAAGGCGCCTGGCGATACTAAAATCTATCACAATAAGGGCATCTGTTCTGTGTTTGAGCACTACTATTCTCAACTCAACGAATCTTGATGCTCCTCCCGTTTCTTCCTTGCCGACTATATCCCAATATATTATGGAGATGGCGTTCCCTGTTCTAGATCCCCAAGATGCATTGGATCTGGAGGAGCCCTTCTTGATTTATAGAAGTTCTTGGGGCAATAAAGGCCCTGAAAACTGGTAAGTGCGTGTGTCCGTACAGATTCACCCCACGCTTTTACAAAACATTTGCCACCCAATTAGCCCCGCTTCTGGCCCATGCGTTTAATGTTCGATGATTTGAATGTACCTTCATCAGCTTTTTTATCCACCACTATTTCGGTCATTCCTAAGCCGGGTAAAGACCCTTCTCATTGCGGTAGTTATCGCCCAATTTCTCTACTCAACTTGGACATTAAGCTTTTTGCTAAACTTTTAGCAAACCGTCTTTACCCTTTCCTACCAACCTTGATCTACCACGACCAGGTTGGCTGTGTCCCGGGTCGTGAAGCTAGGGATAATACTTCTAAAACAATCCATCCTATATCAAGCAACACGGCTTAAAGGCTTGCCTGCTTTCATTTGACACTGAGAAGGTGTTTGATCATGTCGACTGGCGCTTTCTCTGTCTTACCTTGGAACAGATCGGTTTGGGTTAGCGGTTCCTTGCTCGGATTATGTCACTCTATTCTCATCCTTCGGCATCTGTCCTGATCGGTATGGTTTCTTTGCCCTTTCCCATATTGAACGGGACCAGAGAAGGATGTCCCCTTTCACCCCTTCTCTTTGTTTTAATAATGGAACATCTTGCGAGAGCCATACGAGCTAACAACTCAATCTTGGGCATCCACACTCCCTCCGCACATCATAAATTATCCTTCTACGCCGACGACCTTCTAGTTTACGTTCAACAGCCACTTGTTTCGCTTCCCACTCTTTTAAAGCTGCTGAAGGAACCAAATCTACAAAATTCATGGAAACTTAATATCTCTAAAACGGAGGCCCTCAATATTTCTTTACCTCCCCATGTATTGACGAACCTTCGGCCTAACTTTGCATTTCAATGGCGTCCAAAGGCTATCACTTACTTGGGGATCCAGATCTTAATGCTCTATTTTCCCTTAATTATTTACCCTTACTTTCGCCAATCCAAAGAGATTTGGCTTCATGGGGCGCTTCAACCCTGCCCTGGTTCAGCCGCATCAACACCTTCAAGATGGATACTTTGCCTAAGCTACTATACGTTTTTCAGACTGTACCGATCACTGTCCCTAGGAGTTTTTTCCTTTCATTACGCTCCCTTTTGATTAGAATTATTTGGCACCGTGGGTTTTCCAGATTAAAACACGGGTTACTTACTTATCCGAAACTCGATGGTGGAGTGGGTGTGCCGGACTTCGAGCTTTACTACAGAGCAACGTTACTGGCCCAGATGCTTGATTGGTTTCCCAGACCCCTCTGTAAAGCCTTTTGTATGATTGAACAGGATCTTTCTCAGGTTGATCTTCGGGCATTACCATGGGGGTATGATCGGGAATATCTGCGTTTTCCCGGCTTGTCCCCTTTGACTTTAGCTGTAATACGGTTGTGGTATAAACAAGGCATAATTACTCTTTTATCTTCCGATCCCTCTCCCTTATCACCACTATTTGATAACCCCCACTCTTCCTCAGGGGTTGGGCTCTTCCATTATTGGACCCTTCACATGCGCTTCCTGGCCCATGGCTCGGGACTTTATCTTCCCCCAATCGGGTCTTCCGCTCCATCAGGGTGGGTCCAGGGATTGGTTAACCACTCTACACCTATCCTCCTTTTGCAAGCACTTGCACTCTTCCTCCAACATTCATCGCCCACTTTCTGAGATTGAACAGCTTTGTTCCCTCTCTGAACCACCGAGACAAGTCCTAGCTTCTCTCTATAAAGTGCTCCACAACGCTCTTCACTCTGAACCCTCTCCCTACACTAAGGCGTGCACTCGAGACCTAGGTAAGGACATTTCAGAGGAAGATTGGTCCACGTCGTTTCACTTTACTCATAAATAGTCTATTTCTTGCTACTCACAAGAAAAGAATTTTAAGCTTCTTTCTCGATGGTACAGGGATCCCCTCTCCCTACACAAAATCTTTCCTTCTACACCTGATCTTTGTTGGCGCTGTAATGGAGCTGTTGATACACAGCTCCACATCTGGCGGGATTGTGATCAAATACAACCCTTCTGGCGACAAGTCTTTGCTGTATATAACCGGGTCTACGGTGAGTTCTTGGCCCCTTCTCCAGAAATTGTCCTTCTATCTATATTACCGGGCTCACAAGCAGCACAGAAGAAATGTCTGTTGTGCTTCTTTCTGTCTGCGGCCCGCCAATTGATACCCCTCTTTTGGAAAACTGCCAAACCCCCCCCCTTTTCTAATGTGGGTTTCCGTGCTTAATGATACCATGCGTATGGAGGAAATGCTGGCGTTTACCAATGATACCTATGATAAACATAAGTTGCTGTGGTCAATCTGGCTCCATTTCTCCTCCTCTGCGACTTTCTGAGATATGTGTTCCCCTGTTGCACTCTAGTTGAGCTTTGCTCCCACGACTAATTTTCATTTTGGCTTATCCGCCGCTTGGACCCTGCGGTCCGTGCCTAGATGCAGGCAGCGGGATCGATTGGGTGAGATTCAGTTGAGGAACCACCCCACTGTTGCTTTCTACTGTCCCCGTCTCCCAACCCCCTCTCTTCTCCTCTGTTGCTTTCCTTTCCGCTGGCTTTTTTCTCTCCCCCTCCCCCCCCTTTTTTTTTCTCTTTCTTTTTTTTAGTTTCCATTTTTGGTTGTATGGAGTTCTCTCATATTGTTTCAGACATCTCGCCTGGGGATACCCCCCTGATACTTTATTATGTTATTCCTCCGTAATAAGTTATTGATCCCTTCCTCTTGCAGTTTTATTGCATCATTTTCTTACATCCATATGGATCATAACCTCATCTGTGATGTTTTTTTTTTTTTTTGTTTATCTACTTGTACATGTTCTTTATACTTCTCATGCTATGTCTGTTAAATTTATGCAAAATAATAAAGACAAATTTGCCTTTGAAGTGTTACTAAACCCAGGACCCTGCATTCACTATATCTGGTCTCCCACAGTACACAGAACATGGAAATGCAATTATTTTAGTAAATATAAACTGCTAAATACCTTTTCTCATCAGCAGTTACAGCAGTCTTGTGGCTTCTATCTGTGTCCAGCCCAGCACTAGCTAAAGCTTGTAGGAGGAGTTTTCTTTCTGCTTTGGGAGGATGGAGATCCCCTGACCTCTGTCTGGACAGTGCTGATCACATGCACTGTCTCAAGAAAAAAAAACTCTCTAGCAATATACATCAAACTGAGCATGTGCACGGTTCAGTCTGGAGATAAGTGGTTGTCACTTGAAAAAGGGGAGGAACAGAGAAGAAAGGATCAAATAGCCTTTTTACACAATGCAGAGGATTAACCCCTTATGTTCCACAGTGAGTATAACAAGGATGCTTTACTGCATATACAGACTGATTTTACTGTTGTGGGTTTAGTAAAACTTTAATTTAACAAGCTGAGGTTAGAAGCTGGTTGCTTTCTATGCAGAAGTGAGCCTGATTCTGTACTCTCCAGCTTAAGTAAATAAACCCCAATGAGTGATCAGTACTGAGATTATATTTCTGCTGCAAGATTTCTCATGGTGGGAATTTATGACCAAGTGACCTGTTTGCTCTGTCACCTTGTCCCCCAAACAGACAGTGCACCTGCTGCGGTCGTAGTTGACCTGTTTTGGGAATCAGTACCCTCCATGCATCCTGCAGGGATAGGTAAACATGTGGACCATCCCCCTGGTTATTGGCTGTGAATGGTCAGTGGTTACCCAAATTGTTTCCCTCCTTTACCTTTCCTTCCCTCTCTACAGCCTAAGTGCTGCAGATGCTTTATTTTTGTTGGCATCTCTCTGCTTAGAGTGCATTGTTTATCTGTGCTTCCTCAAGTAGTCTTCTGCACACAGTGAGGGCTCGGCAGCCATGCATTGTGGGGAAGAAGACCTCATAACTTTTTACCTTAGGGCAGGGGTGAGCAAACTTTTTGACTTGAGGGCCGCAATGGGTTCATATATTGGACCCGGGGGCCGGACCAAGAGTAGATGAATGATGTGTATGTGTCATCCATAGTAAGTATAGTAATATTCCCCCATAGTAAGCATAGTAATTAATCCCCCATATAGTAATTCATCCCCCATATAGTAATTCATCCCCCATATTAATTCATCCCCCATATTAATTCATCCCTCATATAGTATTTCATCCCCCACAGTACTGTTCCCCCCCAAGTAGTAAGCCAAGTAACCCCTGTGTCAGTTCACTTACCTTTGCTCCGCGAGTCCCTCTCGCCGTGTTCCCGCGCCGTTCCGGTCTTCAGGGCAGACTGTGAGAGGAGCCTAGCTCCCCTCACGTTCGTCACGCTGCCCCGCCTACACACATCCTGACAGCCAATGTATCACACTCCGCGGGCCGGATTAAAAGGTCCGCCGGGCCGTATACGGCCCGCGGGCCGCAGTTTGCCCATTGCTGCCTTAGGGCAAGTATGTGACATCACTCAGAGCTCCCAAGGGGATGCTAGGGGGCTGTTTGCACCACTGTTATGGAACTCTTACAGCTGTGTTCTGCCTGTGGTCAGCCCCATCTCATCTTCACTCTCAGACTCTATCTGTGTTAAATATACACCCACTATGGGTTTGCAGGCATCCACATCACTATGGGTTTGCAGGCATCCACATCTCTCCCTGTTAGATGCCTTTTCTTTGGATGCCCTCATCACTGTTTTTGAAGGGCTTTTTACTCGTAAGCAACAGATGCTTACATGTTTTCCAGAAGGACAAGATGGTGCTTTGCCAGAGACTTTTTTTTTTTTTTGCTGAAGGTGGTGTCTGAATTTCATCTAAATGAGGACAAATATGTGCTGTTATAGTTTTAAAGATTGTAGGTTAGCTACAAGAAATATTAATAAATAATTTTGCACCTAGTGAAAAGATACTAAAACCTAGTGGTTTGCATACTAAACCAAAAAGATTTTATGTTCTGTATGTAGATGTGCTACCTCCTAGGTGAATGAGCTCTCAAATATAACAACAAACGTAAATATTACATACTGTATGTCTCCAAAAATTAAATTGATATAAAGTGCATCCAGTGTAATCAGAAATCTTGCCAATAAAGTACGTCTGTTATATAAAGACAAACTTCATATATACAAGTCCAGTTTGTGTTTAGGGTGAATGTGCTCAGCCCATAAGTATCCAAACATTTCCTTGTGCAACAACTTCCCACCATGCAATAGTGATCTGAGTGAATGCACCACCACAAAAGATTAGCCTCTTACTGAATGAGTTGATTCCAACACAGAAATTAATATGCACTTGTATGAAGTTAAGCACAGCTGGCCATACTATGAACAATCTCCTGGTTCCTAACACCCTGCCAGGATATGTCCTGTAAGAGATATAGTGAATTCACACCACCTCTACACTGGAATGTCCCTCCAAAGAGTAGCCAAAGCAGCCACAAATAGTGTTTATACCATAAAAGCTTGTTTTATTAAAAAAGACAGGCACTTACAAAGTATACAGGAACAGGAGCCCACAGCAAATACAAACGCCGAGATCCCAGTCTCGGCTTTCATGTGACGCAACCAACCTGTTTTATCGCCAGTCAACATCTTCAGGGGTATGGAGCCACATACCCCTGAAGACTCCATACCACTGAAGATGCTGATTAGTTGCGTAACATGTCAGGAGCTAAAAAGCTAAACGGCTCCTGAGCTAGAGTAAACTTTGTGAAAGAATTGCTCCAAAATGGCTGCAGCTACATATTTTAGAGAGACTGTTTTAAGCTCCATTTACATACTGCAGCACAGTGGCTAAATGGTTAGCCCTTCCGCCTGGCAGTACTAGGGTCGTTGGTTCGAATCCTAGCCACGGCACCACCTGCCTGGAGTTTGCATGTTCTCCCTGTGCCTGCGTGGGTTTCCTCCAGGTACTCCGGTTTCCTCCCACATTCCAAAGACAGTATGTGGTAAGTTAATTGGCTCCTGTCTAAATTGGCCCTAGTATGTGTATGTATGAATGTGAGTTAGGGACCTTAGAATGTACGCTGCTTGAGGGCAGGGACTGATGTAAATGTACAATATATATGTAAAGCGCTGCATAAATTGATGGTGCTATATAAGTACCTGTAATAAACAAATAAATAATGCTTAAACCATAAATGTTCATAGCATGGTCACAGGTTAATTTTAACGTTCTTCTTGCTGAGGCTTTGCCATCTTCTTTTCACTGAGAAAATAAATGTCTAGCTTCACCATAGGTCCATACATTTGCTTGACATTGTATACTTGCCAGCGGAAATGAAATGATGGTATCTAGAGAAATTTAAACTTTGAACTGCTGTGAAACAACGTTAGAAGAAGATTGTAGTATTAGATTATTTTTAAGCTTTTGTTTCAAGTTTTCATATGAAATATCATTGCGAGTCCTTATCACTAGGTAGTCATCTCTTCAATATTTCCAGCCTCCAAGCCTGGTATTTATTTATGTTAATAGATTTAATATTCATATTTTGATGTGTTACAATATGAAGTCATTACATATGGGCTTGTCAATCAAAAGACCATATATGTAGTGTCCCCTCCCCTCAATGAAATTGCTCTGCTAAGCAGTATTGTTTGCCATACAAGGTTCTAAGATCACAAATTATGACGTACACAAGCATCATAAACAGACATCCTAAGAGATGCGATGGGCGCTTCATACACACACACACAGACACTCATACGTACACAAGCATGGCATGAAGACACTATGGTTATTCACAGAACTGACAGACTGGAACAGGTGCATACTCTAAGACAAGAACTCGTCACTTCCGTCTTCTTGCTAAAAACTCAGGACAAGAAGCACCACATGGAAGAGCACATGAGACAACGGCCATGAAAATAAGGGTGACACATCTTTATAACTTCTGTTTTTTATATTTTTGTTTTACCTACACAGAACTGTTCATGATACGTTTTACATTGTTATTTTAAGCCATTGTGTGATAAAATAAAATCACACTTTATTTTTTACTTCACCGACTCTTTATTATTCGCAAATCGCCGATAGACACTAAAGAATTATTATATGTTTCTCAGAAAATTCTACAGCCTTCCAGAAGTAGCTGATGAATAACGGTGACCAGGATGGAAGCCAAACAGTTTGCAATTGATTGAATAGTATGCCAGAGCTTGAGCTAGTTGAACTATTCTCTGTCATGTATGGTGTCACAGGTTCATATGGGTGCACTGGTATGTTCTCTTTCCAGCTAATGTTTGCTGCTTGATCTATCTTGCAATGTGATGAAAGATAACAAGAACAACATGTAAAAAAAACTTGAAATAAAGTGTTACAATATGTTGCATAAATATATGAAGCAAAATAAACATCCATTTCAATAATCTTGAAATGAAAAAAAGGAATATATTTAGTACTCTCAAGCAGTGCATTAACTATGAGTATTCAGACACTGAAGCAAATCTTAGGCTTGGTTTACACCTGTGCAGTTTGATTTTGTTCTGTTTCTGCAGTGCTTTTTGTGGTGTGTTTTGCGTTATTACACACGTGTTTTTCACACATTTTTGATGCGTTTTTTTTTGGCCAACTTGTAGTTGGGCAAATTAGAAAATGCAAAATGCATCAAAAACACACTACATGATTTTTTTGTAGCATCTACATTGAACCTAAAACGCACCATTTTGCATTTAAAAAAGTCCCTGACCCTTTCCAAAAATGTAACAGCTGCAAAAAAGCATAGATGTGAATGTGTAGGAAACCATGTTAAATGAACTGTAGTGCATTTCTGCAAAAAGCACCAAAAATGCATAGGTGTGAACAAGGCCTTTTGGTCCGGTTCACACTAGAGCTTGGTGGGAAAAAGGCACATTCTGTGCGTATTTGTCGCACTGCATTCAAAATGCACTGCCTTTGCAATCTGATGTGGGTGCCAATCCATTTTTAATGGCATGCTAAAGGAAGATTACAAATGCAGTGCGTTTGCATGCACTAGATTGCATGGTACCACAGTACCATACAATTTGGTGTGGTGCGTTTAAAAAAAAAAAAGTACATACACTAGTTTTTGTGCTTTCCGGTGCCAATTTTTACAACCGAGTCACACTGCAGAGGAATGCACAGGAATGTGGACTGCATTCCTGTACGATTCTGAACCGGCTCTTAAGGGGTCACCTTGTCTCTCTTATCTACATCTTGAAGGCAATTCCTGTAGTCATCGGAAATACTAAGTATTTTCATAGCAGTTGCAAACAAGGCTCTCCTCCTGTTCTTTGAGGACTCCTAGCAGTCGTATGGTCGACTATGACTGTAATTACACCCTTGCACTCAAAATATTATTAGAACAAAAGTTCAATTACTACTAAAATAGAGAGAATACTGTATATTCAAGGTGTCATACAACCTGATGTGTTGAAGTGTTATTTTATATATACAAGTCATATAATAATGTGAATCTATATTGTTTATTTGGTCCCATATACACTTCCAAACGTGTCTATTCTATATATGCTTGAATTCTTGTTTTGTTTTGTTTTTTCCTGTTTTTCAGAAATTTAAATGTAAAGTAATATATATGTTCTTTTCTTTTCCACAGTTTATCTCCGGTGTTTGCACTTTTTGTTCCATTTTATTGTTCAGTGCCACGAGTATCCTTGGCTCACATATTTGGGTGGTTTCCAATCACGAACAAAACATTAGTGTACATCGTGGGATTACAGGTACATTTGTGTTAATTACTTAACGTTTTCTAGCTTTTCAGAACATCTCTTATGCAGTGTATTTTTAGATGTAGTTTTGTGAATATTTATAAGTATAAAAAAAGCACCCAGTGTATGAAAAATTCTCAAAAGTATATGTATTTTAAATGCAATATTGTCATTTTGAGTCATAATGGTTTCCTGACCTGGTGCCCTGTGGAGACTCTTAGTCAGATTTTAGGTATGTTATGTAGGCTGCTTGGATGATCAACATACTACAGCTAGTCTATCTGGCATTCCTAGTGAACTGCTCAGAGGTAAAGGAAGGAGATAGAGGAGACTGATGGGAGGAGTTGTTAGACCCGTCTCTTCTTTCTCTTGGAGAGAATCTGGATCTCTTTTAAAACTGGGATTCATTTACACCCCAACCTAATGAAAGAATTGTTTATGATTAACAGTGCTTTTGCAATCTAAATGTTTTATAAGTCAAAAACATGTTTTTATTTTGTTTAATTTTGTTGCTTCTCAGTGCTGCAAATCTCTTGCAGCTGCTTTCCAACCACTCCCTGTTTATCTACATCCATGCATTCCACTGGTGACTACATAGCATTTTTAGGGTGGGTTTTCTGATGGTGAAAACCTTGGAACATTACATCCTTCCCTCTGTTCAATAGGCAATAAAAGAATCCTGTTCTTAAAGAATTTCCCATTGAAAATGCAGGTCTGATTCCTATATATAAATCCATGCGTTTTCTGGTCCCTATGGGTTGATCTTTGTCCATTCCTTCCGCTTTATGTGTCCATGTCAGTGCTTTTGGACCTTTAGAAAATTATTGTTGATCACACCTAGTATGTTCCGAGACTAGCTAACTCGCCCAAACTCTATTGAATTCATATGACATACCTCTTCTCACAGACATGGCTTTATATAGAAATTAGCTGATTACAGCCTTTCAAGACTGCAAGGTAGGTGGAATGAGTTTCTTCCAGTCTAAAATAAAATTTCCTGATCGTACATTACAGGACACAATCTTATCTAATTCCTTACAACTGGATTATATGCAGCTACCTTCAGCTGATTGGACACTGTCAAAAAAAGTTGCTGGGACGTCTTCTGTATGACTCCTCCCATTCCCAGCTAGCCTCAGTTATTTGATAGTGTCCTTAGGTGATGGATCTCTTCTTTCTACATAAGCTGGCCATAGATGATTGGCGAACACGTTCCTCCATTAACAGCAGCATTGTATTCTCAGAGCTGGACAACCACTAATTGACAAAAGTTTTTCAATGGCCATACATGGATTGAAATTCAGCCAGTCCTTGCTGAACTAGCCAAATTTGTATCTATCCATGGCCAGCTTTACATTTATTTTCGATCTCCCACTGATCAGTGAAAAGTTTTCCAACATTCCTGTCTGACAGAAGTTGATCTACCAATCGACTTCTGTCTGCCACACATGGATCGAAATTTAGCCAGTCCCTGCTGATCCAGTCAAATTTCCATCCATCTATGGACTGCATTAGATATGCTTATCTTCTTTTATGGAGTTTTTTTCATTTCTGTGGATCTTTTCAATGGTGATTCTTCTACTAAGACTTGGCTTCACCATAGTCACTGCGGCTTTTCTGCAGCTACTGGATTGGTTGACTCATTGGCAGAGCCTTGGGGGTGGGGGGGTGGGAGAAAACTGTATCCCGACCCTGGTACATGAAAGATGCGGGTCTAGCCTGTAATGCTACTGTGACACTGGATTCTGACATCCAAATGTTTTTATTCCAAGGTGATTACATCACAGTAGTGATGTGACAGCGGGTATTGTTGGATGGCGGTTCGGTCACCTAGCAGACCTAGAGAGTGGTGTTTCACTGATCGGGCACATCTAACAGATATACTGTACCCAGTTGAGTGATATGATTATAGTAATTGGAGGCCTAGTATTGGACAGCTGCAGCATCCAGTGCCTTTTTATTGCAGATTGTTTCTATGCATGTGTTGAAAAGAGGCAAGGGTATTTACTATTGTCTGTTTACTTTTCAGTACTTTTGGCAGAATTTATGATGCTATATGATTTCATACAGTAGGTGGCTTTCTACGCAATGTAAATGATTGGTGGATGGTACTTTAAATGTTGTTGCATTTCTGTATGCACTCTTCCACTATGATGTGATCACTCTGAATTAAAATGTTTGGATGTTACGTGAAGATTCTCGGTGTGCTGGCAATATGTACATTAATCTGTTACCAGGTTCCAGCTGACAGTTGCTGCAGCACCCGTCTACCTCTTAGCTAACTCCAGGAAAATGATCAATGGAAATATTGTTTGTTGTGGATCCAGCAGTGGGGGATGCATTAGGCTCATAGTGCAACATGCAGAGTTATCAAAGGGTGCTTTACAGGTTTAGAGCCATGGTCCTCCTGCTGCAGAGCCCAGTCTCTGAAGACACCAATGCCAGCATGCCCACCACAGAGGGTAAAGCCAGGAAGGGGGTTAATTTCCCTTTATTCCTGTAGCTTGTATGTTAAGTCAAGGCAAAAGCCTTTTAACCCTTCATTTCAGGGTGCCTTTGTGTATTTTTCCTCTTTGGGGGATCTACTACTGCTGTTCCCCTGAGAGCGTAGTGTGAAAACTAGTATTTCTGGAGAACATCTGTGGTGGCTCTGCTGCTTGTGCAGCTCGTCTTGCTCTAGAGGTGGTTTCTGTGCCTACGTTTCTCTTCCCTGCCTCTTCGGTCGCTCTCTAATTCACATCTCCTGCTTGCATGGGGCACAGTAAGCAGTGATGTTTCTTTCTCCTGGGTCTGCAGGCTACTGGTGCTTGCATTGAGACACCTTTGCCCTTTGAATGAGGACATCTTATTGGCGAGGCACTTTACAAATTCATGAAATATGTCACAGGAGGAAAGGTTCTTTTTATACAGCGAAAAGTAAAAAAATCCCCTTCCTAAGCAGCCTTTACCTCCTCAAAATGCAGGGCACCTCCTTGCTCTACCCAGACATTATTATTATTATTATACAGGATTTATATAGCGCCAACAGTTTGCGCACCGCTTTACAATATAAGGGAAACCGTACAATTATAATACATTTCAGTACAGAAGGAATATGAAATTCTAAGCCTAAATTCAGCCCTTTGTTTTGGTGCAAAATTGCTCTCATTCTTAAGAGTGGGAGAAGTTAAAGACTTGTGGATTAAATCGGTCGTTTCAAAGGGGTGCAAAATATATTGTTTAAAACTCTACTCCCTCACTGCTTTCTTCTCAACCAAATTCTTCCCTAAGGAATTTTCTCAAGGACAGTCAGATTTGCAGAATGCCCTGAAACATCTCATGTGCCAGTACATGAAGAGGACAGGTACAAAGGATTCTTTTCAAACCTGTTCAAAATACCAAAGCTCAACGGGAGTATTCTTCTTATCCTGAACCTAAAATCTCTACCTTAAAATTCCAAAATTGCACATGGAATCCTCAAGGTCAGTTATTACCTGAAACAAGATGACTACTTGGCATCCGTAAACATCCAGAATACTTTCCTGCATATTCCCATTTATCTACTTTTTCAGCATTTTCTACACTTTGCAGTAGGACATAATCACTTCCAGTTTGTTACACTGCCAATTGGACTATCCTTTGAGTATTCTTCTTGCCTTTCAAAGAACACAGGGCATCCAGGTCACAGGTTAGCTAGATGACTTTCTGAGGTACTCATGTTCATTCCAGCCATCTGCGAATGACCACCCAGGACAATTCAGATGCTTCAGTTTGGTTGTGTGGTTAACTTCCAAATTTCTACTTTTTTTACCTGCTCTTTACCTGGAATACTTGGGCCTAAATCTAGACTCATCCCAATCAACAGTCTTCATTCCAGAGAAGAAACTGTGCTGTCTCAGAACTCATGCTCGGGACTTGAGATCAAAGAGATGCCCCTCTGTGAGTTTCTGCTGTCATGCAGTTCGAGGTCTCATGGTGGCCTCCTTCAAAGCTGTTCCAGTCACCCAGTTTAATTTGAGACACAATATCTTGTTGGCATGAAACAAGCAGACTATTTCTCCATTCACCCAATTTCATTTGAGACACGATATATTGTTGAATATTTCTCTCAACCTACTCATGCTTCTGTCCAAGCAGGGAATTCCCTAGCTTGGTAGATCTCCAGACCAGCCTTAATAATGGGGAAGTTGTTCCTTTTAATATGACTAGAAAGTGATAATGAGAGATGCCAGCTTTTTTGGCTGTTCCAGTCCCTCACAATTCTGGGAACAGGGTCATTGATGAAAGCTAAGTTAGCTATCAAGCTCAGAGCAATAAGGATTACTGTGTACCAAGTCGGTTGGGGTTGCTGGCATTTTTGCTACTAAGCCTCTGTTGCCCAGATTTGTAAGGTTTTCACCTGCTCCTCTGGTTATATCGATGCAAAGTTCTTCTAAATAAAAGATTCGTTCAATCATCTTCAGGTGCAGCTTTTCGCTCCCAAGCTTCTTGCAGCGGTGGTACAGTACAGGACATGGGGCACCCTTCTGGGTTACTCTTCATTGCTTATAGCATATAACCCATGGTCTATGATTACTCAGCCTTAGTGGTGCTCCGAAATGAAAATTCTGGTGCCGAAACAGAAAATTCAGGATGCACTTGGCCGAAAACTGAAACAGACAGATTTTAAAAATGAATATATTTTTCAAATGCAATTTTGTGGAAAAAAATACACTTTAATGAGTAAAAAAAAACCACAATATATATCCAATTTTTTTGTAAAATTTGAAAGATGATGTTATGCCAAGTAAATAGATGCCCAGCCTGTCATGCTTTAAAAATTTTCATGCTCGTTGAATGGGGCCAAACTACAGTAGTTAAAAATTTCCATGGGTGACGTGCTTTAAATATTTGTACAGGTTACCAGTTTAAAGTTACAGAGGAGTTCTAGTGCTAGAATTATTGCTCTTGCTCTGATGTTCGTGGCGATACCTCACGTGTGGTTTGAGCACTGTTTACATATGTGAGCGTGGCCTACATATGTATTTCACCACTACGTGCGAGTACGGGGGGCACGTTAATTTTTTTTTTTTTTTAACACGGTCCCTTTTTTAACCATTAGCCGCCCGGCCAATGGCCGTTTGGCGGCTTCAAAAGTGCTTCGGCATTCCGGGTGCACGCCATTTGGCGTGCTCCCGCACATGCACAGTTTGGGCTAATGCAGAGCCACGCAGCGGCGCGATCTGTCACCGGCCGTGTACCTCGGACACGGCCGATGACAGATCTTAGTACTGGCCCCCGTTGCTGGTACCATGTGACCTGCTGTGACCAATCACAGCAGGTCACATGACAGTTGTATACAATGGATGGCTTCATTCATGCCACCCATTGTATACTAGTGCCTAGCTGTGAATGGTCACAGCTAATCACATGCAGATGTCATGTGATTAGCTGTGATCAAATCACAGCTAAGCACAAAAAAAAAACCCTGAATGAATCGATTTCATTCTGGTAAATGCTTGCTTATAGCAAAGTAATTCTTTGCTATGAGCAAATTGTGTAAAAAAATAAAAATAAATAAATACTGATCACTTCCCCAAAGTAGTACAATGTTACTATGGTAACATTGTACTACTTTGGTCATAGTAAAATCTTAAAAAAAAATCTTAAAAAAAAATAAAAAAAATGTAATAAAAAATTAAAAATAATAAAAATATATATATATTTTTTTTTTTTCATACTGTCACCAGTCAGTGTCCCTGTTCACCGCCATGCCAGTTATATGATGATGCTGTACTGCACTGGTGACAGCATGTAAAAAAAAAAAAAAGTGAAAATAATTTTTTTAATTTTTTCATTTTCCGAAAAATTATGACAAAAAAATACAACTTCAAAAAACTCGCCATGCCTCTTATGAAGTACGTCGGACTGTCTACTCTGCAAAAAGGGGTCATTTGGGGATATCTGTACTATTCTGACATTCTTGGACCTCAAGAAATTAGATTGGCTGTCAGTACTTCAGGATTGATCAATATTCAGATCTATACCATAGTTTGTGAACTCAATAACTTTCCTACAAACTAAAAAATACATCCTAATTTGGGTTATTTTCACCAAAAACATGTAGCAGAATACATATTGGCCTAAATTTATGAAGAACAATTATTTATTTGTAAACTTTTATAACAGAAACAAAGAAAAACGTGTTTTTTTTTTCAAAATTTGTGGTCTTTTTTTGTTAGTTTAGCAAAAAATAAAAACCCCAGTGGTGATTAAATACCACCAAAAGAAAGCTCTAGTTGTGTGAAGAAAATGATAACATTTTAGTTTGGGTACAATGTTGTATGACTGCGCAATTGTCATTCAAAGTGTGAGAGCGCTGAAACCTGAAAAATGGCCTGGGCAGGAAGGTGTAAAATTGCACGGTATTGAAATGGTTAAGAAAAAAAAATTTAAATCATGCATGCATCCCTTGTGATAGAAATAAGCAGTGACAGGTCCTCTTTATGAAGAGATGTGGAGTCAATAACACCCTACATCTCTTCTCTGTTATGTAAAGCATTAGATAAAAAAAGCATTGATCTAGTGCTTTAAAAAAAAAAATGGCCTTGTTTACAAGGAAGTGACGTAGTGACGTCGCTCCGGTTCTCCAAGGGTATAGAGATGAGTGGAGGTCATCTTTCCTTCACTTATCTCTATGCCCAGTGCTGCATCATTTGATGGTTTCTCATGGTTTCTCTGAGAACCACCGAGGGGCGGGGTTATTTTCGGCACCCGTATCGGTGCTTATTTTCATACCGGCCAAGGGCTGATGGGAGGTTTTCGGCCGAAACATTTCGCCCACCGAAATTTTGGTGCATCCCTATTCAGCCTGTGCCCTGTACTGTACTCCAAGATATCAAATTTACAGGAAAGTCAATCTTTTTTTTTTTCAATATCAGTTTTGCTTTGGTAGGTTGTATACATCTTACAGCTATGCCACTTCTCAGGATGGTTCAGGGCATTCCCCATTAATATTATTGAAAGGAATTTTGCATTTTTAATGTCGCCTTAACCCTTCTGCTGCCTTCAATGCATGTCATACACCAACACCAAAAGGGGGTTTTATGCTTAGTGTGTGTGTGTGTGTGTAAAGTTGACAAGCCATCTGTCAGATGGAAAAGATCTGGTGGCTGTATCGCTTCCACAGACCCCCAATAGTGTGTGACTATCCGCCATGTTTCCTAGGTTCTGCTGTCCCACTGTCAGGCCTGGGCCTCCATGGTGGTTGTTGCTGAGTAGAGGGGATTGAGAACAGAGAACATCCATTTGCTGATTTTCCCTAGCTAAAGGAAACATGAAAGCAATGTTCAAAGGAAACATGAAAGCATGAAAGCAATTAGGCTGTCAGCCGGTGTGCTCTATTAGCTTCAGTTGAAGGCAGGTTAGACATCAAGGATCATTCTAAATAGACCCTTGATGTCTCATTAAAGAGAACCCATCACAGCAAAATGCTATCACATAAGGGACTATAAGTGGTGTAGGTAATAAAAAAAAGTTGCATTAAAAAGGGGGAAAAAAATTACAGTTCTACCCAAGCACTTAACCCCCCCCCCCAAAAAAAAAGAAATAAAAAAGCCTGCCTCACCCCCACGTACATACAAATGTATACACATGTCAGAAGCACCTACGTGTAAACACATTGATTATACTACACATGTTACAAATTGCTGTCACATTGAACTGAGAGCAATAATTCTAGAGCCAGTATTCACAGTTAATCATAAAATAGTTTTTTTTTTACCCAATCATTGGGTCTAAAATGATTTTTGAACATGCAAAAAACAGGCTGTGGCAGCGAAAGGGTTAAACCAGTTTTAAAACTGTTGCTCCACATCACATTTTTTAACCTTTTTTTTTTTTTTTTTTTTTTGCTTTTGGTACATGTTCTTTCCTATTCGCTAGAAAATGTACAATATTGCTTAATATTCAGCTCATTTTGAACTAATTATTAGGCTCATTGCTATTACTCATCAAAGAGGCACTAGGAGTAGCACCACTCAAAGAGAGGCAGACTTGATCTCTCCTTGGACAGAACTTCACATTCCAGCCTTGTTTAATATTCACATTCTTGGTGTAAAAAAATTGACAGCAGACTTTCTCATTTGTCAGCATTCGGGCCCAAGGAATGGACCCTCCATATGGAGGTATTTCAACCCAAATGCCAGAGGTGGGGGAAACAGGATGTAAATATCCTAGCATCCAGATTCAACAGAAAACTTGGCAGGTTTGTCACCAGGGACCCTCAGGCATTTGCAGTGGACACTTTTGTGACACTGTGGGATCAGATTAGCCTAATCTAGGCTTTTCCACCCCTCCTGATACTCTCCCGCCTACTTCACAGGATCAAGATGGAGGGCATTCCAACTATTCCTATTGCGCTGAATTGGCTTAAGGTAATCTGATACTCAGACATACTTAGATTCCTGGCAGATGCTCCATGAGCACTCCAGACTGCCTGCACCTCCTGTTCCATGGGCCAGTGTTCCATCCTGATTCTTTTTCGCTGACTTTCTTGAAGCCCAGTCAAGAAGGACAAGAGCCTCTCAAATTCTTTCATTCCTACCCTTATAAAGTCAACTTCTTACTAAGTCTGCCATCAAAGCATATCGGCCATTGAGGTGACCCACAGGGATCATAATTCAGATATCCAGAACTGCATGAGAGGGTGTGAGCAGATGCTCATGACTCCTCCCCCATGGATGTCAATTTTGCTGAGTCCCTGTTTGCTCAGGGGAATAAAAATGGCAAACTTTTGGCTATGTTGGTGGCCTACCAGAAAATGTACACAAACATTCCCACTATCAGAAAAGACAGAGGAGAACAAGACTCTGACCCCAACCTTATTTTAGAAACTTTAGTTCAGTATTATACAACTTTATACTCTCCCATTCCACCCTATGATAAAGAAGCCGTGAAGAAGCTCCCTGTCCCTCCCTTCCCTCTCTGAACAGAATATCCATTCATTCATGCCAATAAAGCCCTTGGTCCAGACGTGTTTCCAATAGAATGGTATAATACTTTCGCTGAGACTCAAATGCCCCAGCTTCATACGCTTTATTCACGTTTAAAATATTGTGCAGCTCAGTACACAATGTGTCCATGATAATTATTCCTAAATCCAAATAAACAAAAACAAAGTTCTTAATGTTCACCATCAAGAGAAATACATGTGTAAAAAAACATAAAATGAAAACAATTTGTACAAAAATCCTCTTTGCTTAAGAGTAATATCAAAGCACACAGTGTCTTTCACCTCTTCAGGTAAATGGCTCACCTCTTTCAACACAAAATACAAAGTAAAAATGTGTTCCTTTTAATAGGTATCATACACAATGCAATCCACTTCCAATCCTGTTGGAGCACTATGCAATCTTTAACAGCAAACAATGGGTTAATGGATCCACTCTCTTTATTAATGGGCTTGAAAGGTTCTCATAGTTCCAGACCATTTGCCAACGTCTCAAAAAACAGAAAGGAAGGCTTCATAGCATAAAACAATCCATTATATATTATTATAACCCATCATAAATGCACTCACATTGATGTGTCATGCCCGACACTAAGGAGGTATTCGCATAGACAAGTAGAGCCGCTGGCTCCAGCTGTGGGTCAAAGCGGACTTGTGGCTCTGCCTAACATGTTTCAAAATGTGTTGTAATCAGAGGTAGCATGGGGCAGATCCTGCTCTTGCTCTGCGCTGGGTGTCCCAATTGACCTACATGGGTGTTTGCATATCGGCCAATATGGTGGAGGACTACTTGGCTTTGAATTAAACTCCCCTGCTTGCACTCCTTAGTTGGAAAATTCAGGCCTGGAAGAATCTTCCTTTGTCTTTGTTCAGTACAATTAATCTCCTTAAATTGAAAATTCTCCCTATTTTTCCTTTATTTTCTCCGCAATGCCCTGATATGGGTGCCTAAGGCATATTCTGAAAAAATCCATAGCATATTTTGCACCTTTCTCTGATCCCCTTTCTCTCCTTATGTAAGTCTACGAACCATACAGGAACCCTGGGAGCAAGGTGGTTTTCTGTACCAGATTGTCAGAAATACTATCTGGCTGGCCAGATAGTGTTTGCTCACCACTGGCTACAAAGGGATGAAGGGGGTTCCACTATGGTCGTAAAGGCTGCTAACCTTGGATCCTATGAGGGGGCATGATCTACCTTGCCTATTACTTCTATGAAGGATACCATTAAGGCCTGGTAACTTGCACAAAAGGTTATGCAGCCTCGGTTCTGTGGTGTTTCCCCCTCATCCCCACTGTGGATGAACCCCCATTTCCCACATTTTAACACGCTGCCTGGTCCTGTGGTTTGGGCCCAGCAAGGTGTTAGGTGGATGGGGAATGTCGTCCAAGAGGCAAGGACTGGGATGACTTTCAAGCATTTAACATCAGCCAGGGATCATTTGATACATTTCCATGTTCTTTCTCAGAATATAACACACTCCTGCTATGCTGGCCAGTATGTACAGTCAGGTCTGTAAATATTGGGACAAATCTAACACTTTTGGCTCTATACACCACCACAATGGATTTGAAATGAAACAAACAAGATGTGCTTTAACTGCAGACTGTCAGCTTTAATGTAACATTTGGGCCATGGATGGCATACTACCAGTGTCTGGCCAAGTTAATATAATTGTGTTCTACGTTGTGTATGTTATGTATATTTTGCATACATCAAATTGATTATTGTCTTAAAGCAGGGGTGAGCAACTGTGGCCCGCCAGCTGTTGGTGAACTACAAGTCCCATCATGCCTCTGCCTTTGGGAGTCATGCTTGTAACTGTCAGTTTTGCAATGCCTTATGGGACTTGTAGTTCTACAACAGCTGGAGGGCCACAGTTGCCCACCCCTGTCTTAAAGGCTTGTAAAATTCCAAATATAAAAAATTTTGAAAGAAACATATCTGCCATCACACCTGGAATCCTACTTTGTTTGGTGCAATGCAAGAAAATGTAATCCTGGTAGTAACGCCTTAGGACAAATTCTGTCCCTTGTGCTGTCTGGTATGGACCAACATCTGGTCCTGAGTACCATCAAACGACTAATCTTAGCCTTGGACTTCTACTTCAGAGACCTCTAGGCTCCAGGTAAGGCCTTTGTTCAGCGTGTATCTCACCAACCTCCTGTGTCCCCCTAGAACCTCAATCTTGTTATTCTGGTACTACCAAAAACACCCTTCTAATCTATTAGGGATGTTTCCTTGTCAGACCTTTCGCACAGGGTGACCTTTCTGTTTGCTATCATATCTGCAAGAAGAGACTCTGAATTTATAGCCTTATCCTGCAATGATCCTCACCAAGGTGACCTCTTCCTTCCACATTAACCAGGATTTAGCCTCTTTTTTTCTTATATCCTGCTCTGAAGCATCCTAAAGAAATTTTCCTGCACTGTCTGGACATTGTGCATGCTGTGAGAGTTTACCTTTCGGCTACTTCCTCCTATCAGTAATCAGATTCCCTCTTTGTACTTTTTGGGACTGCTCAAGTAAGGTCTTCCTGCATCTTGTTCCACCATTGCAAAGGAGATTGGACACATTATTGTCAAACCCTATAGTTTGAAGGATAGGGTGCCTCCCTTCCCTGTCAGTGCACATTCTACCAGAACTGTTAGCACATGGACTTTTCAACACAAGGCATCTGTTTACTAGGCTCTCACCTGGGTTTCTGTTTACATGTTTAAGTTTTTAGCAGATAGATGTTCAGGCCTCTTCTTACACCATTTTCAAGCGCAATGTGCTACAGGCTGCTTTTTATAAGTTTTCAACTCTACTAGAAGTGTTTGGTTGTTATGCGAGCCTATTAGCTTTTTGCTATCTTCCCGACTCCTCTTTTGGACTGCTTTTGGACCTCCCAGTTGGAAGGCTTTAAAAAGCCTGTGTCCTGTACTGTGTGATCGGGAAAATAGAATTTTTGACTTGCCAGCAAAATACATTTTCTGGAGTACAGTACAGGACACAAGACCCTCTCCTCTGTTCATATAATCTCCCTATTGCTTGATACAAAACTAGGCTAGCTGGGAGTGAGAGGGTTATATAGAGAGTATCCCAGCTGCATTTTTTGTCAATGTCTAATCGCTTGAAGGTAGTTGCATATAACCCCCTTGTAAGGATTTAAAGAAGCCCATGTCCTGTACTGTTCTCCAGGAAATAGATTATACTGGTAAGTCACACATCCTAATTTTTCCATATCAGAGTCTATTTTAATGTTATCGTCTGAAAATCCTATGAGCTTGTACCAGTTAGGTTTATGGTTCCACATACACTATATTGCCAAAAGTATTGGGACACTCCTCTAAATTATTGGATTCAGGTGTTCCAATCACCTCCATGGCCACAGGTGTATAAAACCAAGTGGGATGTACTGACAGGTCTGAAGGAGAACTGCATGGCACCAGCAATCTACTGATCACTGGTGCAATGCTTTACAGGCTCCTGCAGCAAAACAATAATAAATACACACTTTTTTACCTGTAAAAAAATGAAGTGTGCATTTATTATTTGTTTACCAAAAGGTGAACTGATCTTTAAAAAAAAATAAAAAAATGTGTATGTATGTACAGTTGTGTTCAAAATAACAGCAGTGTGTTGAAAAAAGTGAATAAAGCTCAAAATCCTTCTAATAGCTTTTATTTCCATACACACAAATGCATTGGGAACACTACACATTCTATTCCAAATCAAAACATGAAGAAAAATATATCAAATTTGTGTTGCCCCTCTAAAAAAAAATTGAAGGAAAGTGAATATTAGACTGTTCAAAAAAATAGCAGTGTTTGTGTTCTTCTTTACAAACTCAAACATTCACTATATAAACTGAAAAATCTTTGAAGGGTTTGCTTTCCTTTGAATTACTTATTTAATATTTAGTTGTATAAGCACTGTTTCTGAGAACTGCTGTACATCTGTGTTGCATGGAGTCAACCAACTTCTGGTACCTGTGAACAGGTATTCCAGCCCAGGATGATTGGACTACATTCCACAGTTCTTCTCTATTTCTTGGTTTTGCCTCAGAAACTGCATTTTTGATGTCACCCCACAAGTTTTCTGTTGGATTAAGATCCGGGGATTGGGCTGGCCACTCCATAACGTCAATCTTGTTGGGCTGGAACCAAGATGTTGCACGTTTACTGGTGTGTTTGGGGTCGTTGTCTTGTTGGAACACCCAGTTCAAGGGCATTTCCACCTCAGCATAAGGCAGCATGACCTCTTCAAGTATTCTGATGTATTCAAACATACTCCATGAACCCTGGTATGCGATAAATAGGCCCAACACCGTAGTATGAGAAACATCCCCATATCAAGATGCTTGCGCAACCATGCTTCACTGTCTTCACAGTGTACTATGGCTTGAATTCAGTGTTTGGGGGTTGTCTGACAAACTGTCTCCGTCTACTAGACCCAAAAAGAACAATCTTACTTTCATCAGTCCACAAAATGTTGCGCCATTTCTCTTTAGGCCAGTCAATGTGCTCTTTGGCAAAATGTAACCTCTTCAGCACACGTCTTTTTTTCAACAGTGGGACTTTGCGGGGGCTTCTTGCAGATAGCTTGGCTTCACATAGGCGTCTTCTAATTGTAACAGTACTCACAGGTAACTTTAGACCTTCTTTGATCTCCTCGCCCTCTAACACCTATCCCACCAAACAGCAGACAATTACCAGCAGAAATCTCCAAAACCTAAACCCGGCTCCCTTCCACTCTGCAACTGACCAACTTTATGACAGCATCAACCCCCTGTCCTGCCCCGATCTGGCCACTGCTGTCTTCAACAACTCGCTCTCATCCGCTCTAGACTCGCTTGCTCCCCCAACAACACTGAGCATCCAGCTCCGACCTCTACAACCTTGGCAGGCTGACCACATCCGGAATCTCAAATGACACAGTCGTTATGGCGTAAAACCAAATCCCACGAAGCATTCACCCATTATAAATCTGCTTCCTCACATACACTTCCTCCCTTTACTCTGCCAAACAAGCCTACTTTGTCACTCTCATCAATACCTTCTCTTCGAGTCCTCATTGGCTCTTCTCTACCTTCATCTCTCTACTTTCTCTGCCCCCACCTCCACCCAGCGCCTCACTCACTGCCCATGAGATTGCAAACCACTTCCAAAACAAGATTGACGCAATTCGTAGGGACATCGCCATTACACAGACACCCACCCCACTTAGCATTCCTCATACCATAGCTCCCTCAACACTCTCCTCCTTTGACCTCGCTACCACCGAAGAGGTCCTCAAGGTCTTCTCTGAAGCCCGCCTCACCACCTGCCCCCTGGACCCTGTCCCCTCACAACTCCTTCGGTCACCCTCCTCCTCCATCCTATTCTCCCTCACTCACATCTTCAATCTTTCCCTCTCTACAGGTGTCTTCCCCTCCCCTCCCCTCTAAAGCACGCGCACATAACTTCCATACTTAAAAAAACCCTCCCTAGACCCCACCAACCTAAACAACCGAAGACCCACCTCCCTGCTGCCATTTACCTCTAAACTCCTAGAACGCTTAGTCTACAATCGTCTGGGCTCCCACCTCACCGACAACAACCTTCTCGACCCTTTACAGTCTGGCTATTGCCCTCTACACTCCACTGAAACTGCCCTACTTAAACTCTCTAATGACGTACTAACTGCAAAACCCAACGGCCGCTATTCAATACTCCTACTACTTGACCTCTCTGCGGCTTTTGACACGGTTAACCATCCCCTCCTCCTCAAAAAACTACACTCTCTTGGCCTCAGAGACTCCGCTCTCTCCTGGTTCTCCTCCTATCTATCACAGTGCTCCTCCAGTGTTACCTATAGCACTGCCACCTCCTCTTCACTCCCTCTCTGTAGGGGTCCCTCAAGGTTCTGTCCTTGGACCCCTTCTCTTCTCCATCTACACCTCCTCCCTTGGTCACTTGATTAACTCCCACAGCTTCAAGTACCATCTCTGTTGATGACACGCAAATCTATCTCTCTACCCCTCACCTCACCCCTTCAGTCTCCACTCGCATCACTAGCCTACTAAGTGACATGTCGGCTTAGATGTCATTCCACTTCCTCAAACTCAACCTCTCTAAAACTGAGCTCTTCGTATTCCCCCCTGCCCGTGCCACCTCCACTGACCTCACCATAAATATCGGTAACACAATCATCAGTCCATCCCCTCATGCCAGAATACTAGGTGTAATCCTAGACTCCCATCTGTCATTCCAGCCCCAGATCCAATCGCTAACAAAATCATGTAGATTACACCTCCACAACATCTCCAAGATACAACCGTTCCTAACCCCGGAAACCACTAAGCTACTTGTTCACTCCCTTGTCATATCACGCCTCGACTATTGTAACTCCTTCCTCATTGGCCTACCTCATCGCAGGCTATCCCCCCTCCAGTCTATCATGAACACTGCTGCCAAAGTCATCCACCTTACTAACCATTCTGTATCTGCCACCCCTCTCTGCCAATCCCTCCACTGGCTCCCAGTTGCCCAACGGATAAAATTCAAAACGCTAACAATGACATATAAAGCTGTGCCCCAATTTACATATCCAATCTTATTTCTAAATATCACCCAAACCGTACACTCCGCTCCTCGCAAGACCTCCTGCTCTCTAGCTCCCTTAAGCTCCCAAGCTCGTCTCCAAGACTTCTCCAGGGCATCGCCCATGTAACGGAACCGGTACCCGACCGCACTTGGGTATATTCCGTTATACTGCAGCTTCCCCTGTCCGAACACCATCCACGGACCACGCCCTTGGAATCCCTCAGGAAAATAGACAATACCCAGCTCTTACCAAAACAGGAAGCCAACTACTTTATTGTACACAAAACACAGAATATATACAGAGGGCGGGGAAACACAACCAGGAACAGGAAATACATCATCAGCCCACCCTCTCAGTGGGAAGGGCTACAGTATAGGCAGGAAACACCTCATCACTCCTCCCCATCCAACCAGACACAGAACAATGGGATGCAACCATGTGGCAAAGGACATTGACCAACCCCCACACCAATACACAAACAGTACATCCCATAATAGTTGGCTGGGCAGGAAGACACAGCACCATGGGGGGTAGCACATGGTAAACAGACAATGGACAGCCATGTGGCCTAGACAAAGGACAACACACTATACACAGGACTCAGGCATTCACATACACACCCTGTAACCCTTAACAGGCACAGGGTGGGTTAAACATAATGATTTGGGGAGATGATACAGAGGTCCCCCGACACCCAAAAGTCACTCCCGTCACATATCTCCCCTTTCGGCAGGAGACTAACACAGGAGTATATCCCAGACGGATGTACTCTGAAGTTAGTCTGTACTTCCAGTCCCTCAATGCCAGCACCCACACAGTACCGCATGCAAATTGTCCCACACCAAGCGTTACTCACCCAGCCAACCTCTGCCTCTCCCATAGAACATACCCGCCGCTGGGGAGAAGTACGGACTGGTCCTTCTCCCGGAAATCCTCTCAGCCGCTGGAGAGAAGACAGGGTGGCTGGGCCGACTCCATCCTTCTGTAGGGGATCTGGGCTGACTACCCAGCATCCCTGGGGTATCCAAGTGGTGACTGTAGTTGCTAGGCAGAGGCCAGCGGCACTCTGCCCTGGTGCCAGCGCTTCTGCTGGGGACCCCACATCTGCTCCGGCTAACCATGGGGGAGGGAGGCTGTCTTCCCCCACTCCCAGACTGTGGATCTGCTGCTGGGATGGCATTCCTCTGTCACTGTCCCCCTGGTGCACAGATCCTGGCTTGGGAGGGAAAAGAGTTTCCTCCACTTTGGCTGACTGTGGGGGAGGGAGGACAACAACCTCCTCTCCCTTCTCACCCTGGGCCTCTGAAACTACCACAGGTGTAGGGCAGAGGTCCTGGACCCTCTGTCCGGTTGTCAGCGCTTCAGCTGGCAGCTCCCCGGCTGGTTCCTCCTCAGAAAAAAAATCAGTACAATCCCCAGTCTCTGGAATGGCTAAATGTCCAGGGCACGGGCTGGAGGCCCTTGAGTCCAGTGCCAGCACTTTGGCAGGTAACTCATCACCCACAACGTCCTCCATTGAAAAATCAATTAGATCCATGCATTCTGGGATCTGTACTTGGAGGGATGAGCCAACTTCTCCATCTTCCATACCCTCATCCAGTTGTTGGACAGACGCATTCCTCCATCCAAGCTCATCCCATGTAGAAACCGGGTCATCTAAATAAGCCAGCACTTGCTGCATGCGCCATAAGACCTCAGTTTCCATAGCTGCAGGTGGTATCTGTCTCTCTTCTCCTGCTCTTGGATCCCGGTGATGGTTTGGATGTGTTTACAGGTTGGAAGCACAATCCCACCGCTTGCCACCAATGTAACGGAACCGGTACCCGACCGCACTTGGGTATATTCCGTTATACTGCAGCTTCCCCTGTCCGAACACCATCCATGGACCACGCCCTTGGAATCCCTCAGGAAAATAGACAATACCCAGCTCTTACCAAAACAGGAAGCCAACTACTTTATTGTACACAAAACACAGAATATATACAGAGGGCGGGGAAACACAACCAGGAACAGGAAATACATCATCAGCCCACCCTCTCAGTGGGAAGGGCTACAGTATAGGCAGGAAACACCTCATCACCCCTCCCCATCCAACCAGACACAGAACAATGGGATGCAACCATGTGGCAAAGGACATTGACCAACCCCCACACCAATACACAAACAGTACATCCCATAATAGTTGGCTGGGCAGGAAGACACAGCACCATGGGGGGTAGCACATGGTAAACAGACAATGGACAGCCATGTGGCCTAGACAAAGGACAACACACTATACACAGGACTCAGGCATTCACATACACACCCTGTAACCCTTAACAGGCACAGGGTGGGTTAAACATAATGATTTGGGGAGATGATACAGAGGTCCCCCGACACACAAAAGTCACTCCCGTCACAACCCATCCTCTGGAACTCCCTACCCCAATCTATCAGACTATCACCTACTCTACTTACCTTAAGGCGATCATTGAAAACCTATCTCTTCAGGGAAGCCTATCCCGCCCTCTGCTAATACTGGTATCCTCTACGCTTCCAACCACTCCATTCCCCACAGTTTTACCTATTGTACCACTCACCCCTCCCTCCTAAATTGTAAGCTCCAAGGAGCAGGGCCCTCAACTCCCTCTTGTATTGAACTGTATTGTTACTGTATTGTCTCCCGTTATATTGTAAAGCGCTGAGCAAACCGTTGGCACTATATAAATCCTGTATAATAATAATAATCTTCCTGGAGCTGATTGTTGGCAGACTCCTTGCCATTTTGGCTATTCTTCTATCCATTCGAATGGTAGTTTTTCGCTTTCTTCCACGTCTTTCAAGTTTTGGTTGCCATTTTAAAGCATTTGCGATCATTTTAGCTGAGCAGCCTATCATTTTCTGCTCTTCTTTATGTTTTCCCCTCTCCAATCAACTTTTTAATCAAGGTACGCTGTTCTTCTGAACAATGTCTGGAACGACCCATTTTCCTCAGAATTTCAGAGAGAAATGCACTGTAACCAGCATGTACAACATTTGCTGCCTTCCTTCCTTAAATAAGGGCAATAATTGCCACCTGTTTTTCAAAGAATGAATGACCTCACTAATAGAACTCCACACTGCTATTATTTTGAGCATGCCCCCTTTCAATTAGTGATTCAATTACATAGAATCAGCAGCATGCATGTCATGACTGTTGGGTCTGTTGGATTTCTATTACTCTACTACACCTGCTAGTAAATTATTTGCCATGTAGAAATATAATTTCTAACAAAAACAGTGATTGATCAGGTTAGTGATGTCTGACTGCTATTACTTTGAACACAACTGTATGTGTGTGTGTGTGTGTGTGTATGTATGTATACATATATATATGTATATGTGTGTATGTATATGCGTGTGTATATGTGTGTATATATATATATATAATACACACACACACACTATTGCCAAACGTATTGGGACACCCCTCCAAATCATTGGATTCAGGTGTTCTAATCACCTCCACGGCCACAGGTATATAAAATCAAGCACCTAGGCATGCAGACTGCTTCTACAAACATTTGTGAAAGAATGGTAGCTCTCAGGAGCTCAGTGAATTCAAGCATGGTACCATGATAGGTTGCCATCCGTAAGTCCATCCGTGAAATTTCCTCACTACTAAATATTCCACGGTCAACTGTTAGTGGTATTATATCAAAGTGGAAGCAACTGGGAACAACAGTAACTCGGCCACGAAGTAGTAGGCCACATAAAATAACAGAGCGGGGTCAGCACATGCTAAAGCACACAGTGCACAGAAGTCGCCAGCTGTCTGCAGAGTCAATAGATAAAGACCTTGAAACTTCATGTGGTCTTCAGATTCAGAGAGCTTCATGGAATGGGTTCCCATGGCCGAGCAGCTTCATCCAAGCCTTGCATCACCAAGTGCAATGCAAATTATTGGATGCAGTGGTGTAAAGCACGCCGCCACTGGACTCTAGAGCAGATGTTCTCTGGAGTGATAAATCACGCTTTTCTGTATGGCAATCTGATGGACATGTCTGGGTTTGGCGGTTTCCAGGAGAATGGGATTGTTTTTCAGGGGTTGAGCTTGGCCCCTTAGTTCCAGTGAAAGGAACTCTTAAGGCATCAGCATACCAAGACATTTTGGACAATTTCATGCTCCCAACTGTGTGGGAACAGTTTAGGGATGGCCCCTTCCTGTTCCAACATGATTGCGCAACAGTGCGCAAAGCAAGGTCCATATAAACATGGATGAGTGAGTTTGGGGAGGAGGAACTTGACTGGCCTGGACAGAGTCCTGACCTCAACCCAATAGAACACCTTTGGGATGACTTAGAATGGAGACTGCGAGCCAGGCCTTTCTTGTCTGACATCAGTGCCTGACCTCACAAATGCGCTTCTGTAAGAATAGTCAAACATTCCCATAGACACACTCCTAAACCTTGTGGACAGCCTTCCCAGAAGAGTTGAAGCTGTTATACCTGCAAAGGGTGGGCCAACTCAATATTGAACCCTATGAACTAAGACTGGGATGCCATTAAAGTTCATGTGCGTGTAAAGGCAGGTGTCCCAATACTTTTGGTAATATAGTGTATATAGCATCTGTGCTATAAAACACAAAACAAAAAAACATCAGTTTTGGTTCACTGTTGGCTGTAAGCGCAAAAAACTATTGAACTGTTCCTTTGTTGAGTGGTTTGGGATTTTTAACCACTTGTTGCCCAGCCCATGGTCAAATGACGGCCGGGCGAACACTTCGTCCCTCCGGGAGGGCGTCATATGACGTCCTTCTCGTATCGTGCATTGAGCATGCCCACAGGGCCGCGCTGTGGTGAGACACAGCCGATGACAGATCTGTGTATCGGCCCCGTTGCCAGTACTATGTGATCTGCTGTGACCAGTCACAGCACGGTACATGACAGTTGTATACAATGGATGGCTACCTTTCATGCCATCCATTGTATACAACTGTGTCTAGCTGTGAGTGGTCACAGCGATCACATGCACAGACTGGGCCAATCACAGGCCATCTGTGTCATGTGATTAGCCGTGGCCAATCACAGCTAACCACAACAAAAAAAACCTGAATGAATCGATTTTATTCAGTTAAATGCTTGCTTATAGCAAATAAATTCTTTGCTATATAAGCAATCAAATTGTGTAAGAAATCTTAAAAAAAATCTTTAAAAAAAATGAATAAAAAATAAAAACAATTTAAAAAAAATTGAAAAAAAACTATATAACTATATAACTATATAACTGCACTGGTGACAGTATGTAAAAAAAAAAATGGTGAAAATTTTTTTCATTTCTTAATTTTCCGAAAAATGATGACACAAAAATTAAAACTTAAAAAAAACTCACCATGCCTTTTATGAAATACGTCAGACTGTCTACTTTGCAAAAAGGGGTCATTTGGGCAATATCTGTACTGTTCTGACATTTTCGGGTCTCAAGAAATTAGATTGACCGTCAATACTTCAGGATTGGTCAATTTTCAGATATATCCCATAGTTTGTGATCTCTATAACTTTCCTACAGACTAAATAATAAACACTGATTTGGGTTATTTTCACCAAAGAAATGTAGCAGAATACATCTTGGACTAAATTTATGAAGAACAATTATTTACTTGCAAACTTTTATAACAGAAACAAAGAAAAACTTTTTCAAATTTTTTTTTTTAAAATTAAATTAGCAACCCCAGTGATGATTAAATACCACCAAAAGAAAGCTCTAGTTGTGTGAACAAAATGATAAAATTTTAGTTTGGGCAGTGTTGCATGACCCCGCAATTGTCATTCAAAGTGTGAGAGCGCTGAAACCTGAAAATTGGCCTGGGCAGGAAGGGGGTAAAAGTGCCCGGTATTGAAGTGGTTAAGGCAGCAATGATGTGTAAATATTTTCTGTCTGAAGAAGACATTAATACTGAAAAATGTTACATTTTAGGAACAGAAATTCCTGTGCTAAAAGTTTCTTCTTTTTTTTTACTTTTATGAAATTCATGTTCTACAGATAAGAAACACAGAATTTAATGTCTTTGTAAGAACTTAATTTAAAAAGTCCGTGCTGACCACCTTCTATATCTGGAAAATGTTGACATTTTAGTGACACCCTCTTTGTAGAAATAACTATAATTGCTTGTATTTTCTAGAGATGTGAAACCAGGATTGTTTTATCACTTGTTTAATTTCTTTTGTTCAGCTTTTGACTTCAAATCCGTACATGCTGGTGGTTGCAGCAAGTGGGCTGGTGAGTGTACAATTCTTTTATGCTGTGTCAAAAAATCATCTGTTTTCCACTGCCCATTTTCATGACTTCCAAACATCAAATGTTTAGTCATTGCTGATTTAGGTGTGAAATAATCTGGGTTTATGTACTTTTATTGCAACGGCAAAAATAAAAATGGATAGTTTTCATAAAACAATTATGGTTATATGTTAGAAAATACTTAAACAACTGATTCTTATATTTAATATAGATTACATGAGTAACTCTTCCAAACTAGAAGCAACTGTGTGCATCCAGTAATATGTATGATCCAGTTTTAGACAATCCGTACAATGTGTTTAGAGATGTTGAAAAACAGAATGTAGTAAGGGCCAATTCACACTAGTGCGTTGATCCACGCAGCTGTAAAACACAGGTCAACACAAGGGCACCTAAAAAAAAAAAAAGTGCCCTATTCACACTACAAAGCTGCATTGACCTGCATTGCGTTAAATTGCAACATGTATGCATTTTAACGCAATACAGATCAAGGCAGGTAAAGAAAAAAAGTTTGCTTTGGGATTATTTTTTCTTTTTTTTGTGACCCACAGGATGTGATGTCACAGGAAATCCTGCAAAATGCAGTGCAGTTTAAAGTGTGCTAAAACACACAAGAATTGAATGGAAATGTACATTTTCCCTGCATTTTATCGCTAGCTCCTGATTTTCCCCCCAGCCAGTGCCCCCCTCCCCCCCCACCCTCTCTATCATGACCAACAATGCCACCATCAGTCCCACCCCACAAGCCAAAGTCCTAGGTGTCACTCTAGACCAGGGGTGGGCAAACTTTTTGACTTGAGGGCCGCAATGGGTTCATATATTGGACCCGGGGGCTGGACCAAGAGTAGATGAATGATGTGTATGTGTCATCCATAGTAAGTATAGTAATATTCCCCCATAGTAAGCATAGTAATTAATCCCCCATATAGTAATTAATCCCCCATAGTAATTCATCCCCCATATAGTAATTCATCCCCCATAGTAATTCATCCCCCATATAGTAATTCATCCCCCCTATAGTAATTCATCCCCCATATAGTAATTCATCCCCCATATAGTAATTCATCCCCCATAGTAATTCATCCCCCATATAGTAATTCATCCCCCCTATAGTAATTCATTCCTCATATTAAGTCCCCAAGTCCCCCCTGTGTCAATTCAATTACCTTTGCTCCGCGCGTTCCTTTCGCCGTGTTCCCGCGCCGTTCCGGTGTAGCATGAAAATCTGTCTCCTATGAGGATCTGTCCCACTCGACGTATCTGCGCATGTGCCAGTTTCAGGCATTAGCAGCCGATCAGCGATCTCCGGCACATGCGCAGATACGTCGAGGGGGACAGATCCTCATAGGAGACAGATTTTCATGCTACACCGGTCTTCAGGGCGGACTGTGAGAGGAGCCTAGCTCTGCGGGCCGGATTAAAAGGTCCGCCGGGCCGTAGTTTGCCCATTGCTGCTCTAGACTCAAACTTGTCCTTCCAACCCCATGTCCAATCGTTGGCAAACTCATGCAGCGTCCACCTCCGCAACATCTCCAAAATACATTCGTTCCTAACCCAAGACACTACTAAACTACTCGTTCATTCCTTTATTATCTCACGTCTGGACTACTGCAACTCCCTTCTCACCGGCCTACCTCGTCGCAGACTATCCCCGCTTCAGTCTATCCTGAACTCAGCGGCCAGACTCATCCACCTTACCAACTGCTCCGCATCTGCCACCTCCCTCTGTCATTCCCTCCACTGGCTCCCGATTGCCCAACGCATTAAATTCAAACTACTAACACAGACATACAAAGCCATTCACAATGCTGCCCCAAACTACCTCACTGACCTGATACCCAAATACCACCCTACCCGTAATCTTCGCTCCTCACAAGACCTCCTACTTTCTAGCTCCCTGGTCTCCACCTCCCACGCCCGACTGCAGGACTTTTCCAGGACTTCCCCTTATCCTCTGGAACTCACTACCCCAATCCATCAGACTGTCACCTACCCTCCTCACCTTTAGGCGCACCCTGAAAACCCATCTCTTCAGGGAAGCCTACCCCGCCCTCACCTAACAGCCGATCTCCTCCTACCACTCCATCCCCCACAGCTACTTCCTCCTGTACCACTATCCCCCCCCCCCTCCTAGATTGTAAGCTCGAAAGAGCAGGGCCCTCGAACCCCTCGTGTATTGTATTGTTACTGTATTGTCTCATGTTCTGTTCCCCACTATAATGTACAGCGCTGAGCAAACCTTTTAGCGCTATATAAATACTGTATAATAATAATAGCCAGTGTGAATACAGCCCAACCGTTGTCTTGTTGACCACAATATATATACAGTCATGGCTAAAAATATTGGCCATTTTTGTCAGATAATGCACTACTTCGCCAGAAAACATTGCAATTACACATATTTAGAAATTCTCGTGTTTTTCTTTTGTTTGCATTGTTACAACACAAAAAAGTGGAGAAACAAAAAGCCAAATCTGACACATTCCACCCAAAATGCCAAAAATGGACTGGGCAAAATTTTTGGCACCCTCAATTTAATATTTGGTAGCACAGCCCTTGGAAAAAATACCTGAAATCAATCGCTTCCTGTAACCATCAATGCATTTCTTACACCTCTCTACTAGGATTTTGGACCACTCTTCTTTCATCAACTGCTGCAGATCTCTCAGATTAAAAGGGTTCCTTTTCCCAACTGCTGTTTTTTGATCTCTTTGCAGGTGCTCTATGGGATTTAGATCAGGGCCAGTTCAGTACTTTCCAGCGCTTTGTCTGAAACCATTTTAGGGTGCTTTTTGATGTGTGCTTTGGACCATTGTCCTGCTGTAAGACCCATGACCTCTAATGGAGACCCAACATTCTGACACTGGGCTGTACATAACACCCCAGAATTCTTTGGTAGTCTTTAGATCTCATAATGCCATACACACAGTCAAGACATCCAGTGCCTGAAGCAGCAAAGCAACCTCAAAACATCAGTAAACCTTCACCACGTTTGACTGTAGGGACTGTATTCTTTTCTTTAAAGGCCTCATTTCTTTTTATGAAAATAGAATGATGGGCTTTACCAAAAAAGCTGTAATCTTGTTTCGTCTGTCCACAGCACATTCTCCCAAAAGGACTTTGGCTTCTTCAGGTAAGTTTTGGCATACTGCACGTTTCTGTGTCAGCAGTAGTGTCCTCTTGGGTCTCCTGCTATATAGCGTCCCTTTTCAGATTGCGACATATAGTGCAAGCTGACACAGTTGTATCCTGTGCCTGAAGGTAAGCTTCAATTTGTCTGGTAGTTGAAGGTTCTTTATCCACCATTCGAACAATCCTTGCAAACTTTGATCAATTTTTTTCTTTTGTCCAGAGAGATTAGCTATAGTGTCATCGGCTGTAAACTTCTTGTCAATATTTCACATTGTGGACACAGGAACATTAAGATCTCTGGAGGTGGACTTGTAACCTTGAGATTGTCCATGCTTTTCCACAATTTTTGTTCTCAAATCCTCAGACAATTCTTTGCTGCTCTTTCTCTTCTCCATGCTTTATGTGGCACACAGAGACACACAACAGGCTAAATTTTTCACCATTTTATCTGTTTGCCGATGTGATTTCTAGATTGTCAGCACCTGTTCTATTATACAATGAAGTTTAAATACAAATTAAAGGAGCATCACAAACTTGGAATGCAATTATTTCTTACAATTTTGAGGAGGTTCCAATAATTTTGTCCACTCTATGATTGGGGTTTTGCGTGGAATGTGTCAGATTTGGCTTTTTGTTTTGTTGTGTCATACCAATACAAACAAAAGAAATAAACATAAGAATGCCTCAACATTTGTAATTGCAACAATTTTCTGGACAAAGTGGTGCATTATCTGGCAGAAATGCAGGGGTGCCAATATTTTTGGCTCTAAGTGTAGTTCCACCATTTTACCTCTCTTCTGGCTGGCCTCCCACCCCAGTTTGTTAAAATACAGCTTGGCAGTCTGTATCGCTGCACATGCCATGGCTGCAATGCTTTGTGCTGCAGCACTTTTAACATGGGTGCAAACTTTGACTGTCAGTGGCACCTGTTAAACTTGCTCATTGTATCCAATGGGGATGAAATGCACGGTAGAAGGTGAGGATGCAATGTCTCCTTACTGCCTGTCACATGCCCTCTGAAAAGCAATCCAAACGCAGGTTGCTGTTCAGAGGGCACCACAGAACAACATGCATGTAAAAGAGTTTAAGTGAAAAATCTTGTAACAGTTTTCCACTGATCAGGGTAATATACAGACAGGCTAGAACAGTTCTCAAGGTTGCCTGGCTAGGATTTTGTATGTGAGTTATGTTTAAACAGAATAATCAAATCGCATATCACAATATTTAAATAACCACAGCATACACCACCATTTTCATATTAGAGTGTTATAGTTGTATGTGGAAATTATATTTTTTCTTCATCTTTTTTCTTTGTCCTTGATCCCACCCTAATATGTTTCTCAATCGCTGTGGTTGTCTTCTGAAAACCACATACTTCCACAAAGTTTTAGTCATTTGACATATTTGCCCTGTATAAAACGAATATACATTAGAAGTAGAATGTGCTGGGAGCATGGCTTAGACATGGCTGCGTGAAGATGTGCCTCTCCTGAGCTCCCGTCTCCCTCCGGCATTACACTCTCACCTAACAGCCTTTCAGCCCAAGCATAAGCACAGTGCGCAGGAAAGTAAAAGACAGGACTTGCTGCTTGATCTGCTTTCAAAACTTTTTTTCCTGGGTACCCAGGCCTCCAGCCCCCAGGCCATTATGGCAGATCCTCGTGGTGGCATGGCTGAGACTGCCAGAACCAGCTGCATCCCCAGCTCCATCCTGTTCAGATACATACTTAGATTTCCCCGCGGCACTGACTTCACATCTAATGGGCTCTATCTCCCTCCCAGCAGCGTCTTTTTCCCTATGCGAAGATTAGAGAGCTCTTTCGGACCCTCCCCACAAGGACCTATATTGAGGCCTTGTTCCTCCGCATGACCGAATCTTATCAACAGGAACTCCAGGCGTTGAGCACTGATGTGCAACAGATATCTGATCACCTTACCACGGGGAAATCTTCTATGGTTGCCATGGAGAGCAGAATCTCTCCCGGCTATCTGCTCAAATCCACAAAGATCTGGAGAAACCAATTACTTTGGAAGAACTGCAAGTGGCTGTTGGCTCCTCAAAGCCTGGCAAAGCACCAGGCCAAGACAGCTATACACTCAGATACTACCAGCTCTTCCTACCCCTATTAGGTTCACACATGGTACAAATGTTTAATGCTTTGGGACATGAGATTGCCTATGGGCCCACATTTCTGTCATTCACAAAGAGGGCAAAGACCCCTCATTTTGCGGTAGTTCTTTATTAAACGTGGACCAGGAAATCCTGGCCACTCGCATTTAACCAAATCTGACCAATCTGACAAACCTTGACCAAGTGGGCTTTATACTGACTTGTGAAGCTCGCAACAATACCACAAAAGTCCTCAATCTGATACATATGGCCAACCTTTCAGACTACAAAGGCGTATCACAGTCCCTGACATACAGAAATATTATCAGGCAGGGCACTTGGGAATAGCAAAATAGCATAAAAAGAACTGGGATGCCTCACAAAAATAGTACAAATATAATGTAATAGAGTCCCAAATTGGGTACCTCAAATATTACACAAAAATGTAATGCTGCCGATTCACTAAATTCAAAAGTGGTGTCCTCGGAACCGTATAATATTTAGTAAGGGGAAGGGAAACCAGGGGAAAGAGATCCACTGGCATAGAGGTTCCAATAAGGACAAACAGCAGCTAGACAAAAATCAAATCACTAGCAAAAATTATATACCACCTCCACCTCACATAGACAGATAAAATGACAACGTTATCATAAAAGAAGACGGCCCACGCTCTGGGATTCCAGCTCCCCTGACATGCACACGTACACTCACAAGAAAGGATGGAAATAATGTAGATGGAAAAATAGAGGAAACACTGATGGAAAAGGACAGGAATAAGATCAAGAAAAAATGATGGACAAAAAGGAGAGTGAATGCAATCATAGCAATAAGGAATAATGACATAGATAATAAATATATATGGTTATCAATATTGCTTGAGGCCATAGATGATATTCCTATGAATGATTGATGGATTGATGACTCCCCAGTTAGGGTGGAGATCACTCAAACCTGCCTAATTCTCCCATCTTGAAAGTAACCTCATATCGAGATAAGTTCTACACCACCGCGGGTGCTATATATAATGTGGAGAAGCAGGGAGTGAGTTAATTCTGTATGTTACTGTGACACAAATCAATTGATAAATGAGGCATCAATAACATAGATATGGCACAGATAATAGATGAGAATTATCAAAGTCCAATAGAGTGCCTGACACATATCATATGATTGTCCATTGATTTCAATCTGTGAAACCAGATAGTACAGTAAGTAATGTTCCAACTGCCAGTTCATACACACACTGAATATAATCACCCAGTACCGGGGCATATTGGTAGCACCTGATTGGTGCACCTTTCAATGTAACAATGGCAGTAGGGATATGGCAGACCGTTATTCCTGTCGAAACAGCTATTGTGGAGGAAACCCAATAATTGATGGATATGATGACACATCAATATGAATAAATATAAAGGTAGCAGGTAATGGGACCAGCCTCAGAGACCCTTAGCAAAGTGTAGCAATGCATGGCAAACCTGGGATGAAGTTATGGAGAAGCCATAGTGAATCTCTGGCTTAATGGATGCAATCAGCCATGGAGTGTGGAGTAAACAGTCCCCATGTGTACAGGGTATTGCACAATCAATGCAGTGTTAATCTGATGACCGCTTCAGATACTCTGGTGAACTGAGCTTTAAAAAAAAAAAAGTGTATGTATGTATGTGTGTGTGTGTGTGTGTGTGTGTATATATATATATTATAAACAGACACTATTGTCAAAAGTATTGTGACACCCCTCCAAATCATTGGATTCAGGTGATCCAATCACCTCCATGGCCACAGGTGTATAAAGTCAAGCACCTAGGCATGCAGACTACTTCTACAAACATTTGGGAAAGAATGGGTCGCTCTCAGGAGCTCAGTGAATTCAAGCATGGTACCGTGATAGGTTGTCACCTGTGCAATAAGTCCATCTGTGAAATTTCCTTGCTGCTAAATATTCCACGGTCAACTGTTAGTGGTATTATAACTAAGTGAAAGCAACTGGGAACAACAGCAACTCAGCCATGAAGTAGTAGACCACGTAAAATGACAGCACGGGGTCAGCGTATGCTGAAGCGCACAGTGCGCAGAAGTCGCCAACTGTCTGCAGAGTCAATAGATAAAGACCTCCAAAATTCATGTGGCCTTCAGATTAGCATAATAACAGTGCGTAGAGAGCTTCATGGAATAAGTTTCCATGGCCGAGCAGCTGTATCCAAGCCTTACATCACCAAGTGCAATGCAAAGCATCGGATGCAGTGGCGTAAAGCACGCTGCCACTGGACTCTAGAGCAGTGGAGACGTGTTCTCTGAAGTGGCAAATCGTACTTCTCTGGCAATCACATGGACGTGTCTGGGTTTGGCTGTTGCCAGGAGAACGGTACTTGTCTGGCTGCATTGTGCAAAGTGTAACATTTGGTGGAGGCCGGATTATGGTTTGGGATTGTTTTTCAGGGCTTGGGCATGGCCCCTTCATTTCAGTGAAGGGAAGTCTTAAGGCTTCAGCATATCAAAACATTTTGGGACAATTTCATGCTCCCAACTTTGTGGGAACAGTTCGGAGATGGCCCTTTCCTGCTTCAAGATTACTGCACACCAGTGCACAAAGCAAGGTCCATAAAGATATGGATGAGTGAGTTTGGGGTGGAGGAACTTGACTGGGCCTGCAGAGAGTCCTGACCTCAACCCGAATGGACACGTTTGGGATGAATTAGAGCGAAGACTGTGAGTCAGGCCTTTTTGTCCGCCCTTACAAATGCGCTTCTGGAAGAATAGTCAAACATTCCCATAGGCACACTCCTAAACCTTGTGGACAGCCTTCCCAGAAGAGTTGAAGCTGTTGTAGCTGTAAAGGGTGGGCCAACTCCATGTTTAACACTACGGACTAAGACTGGGATGCCATTAAAGTTCATGTGCGTGTTAAGGCAGGTGTCCCAATACTTTTGGCAATAGTGTGTGTGTGCGTGGTGGGAAATGTGATCAAGCTACACCCTTTTCTAGCACACCCAAGCTGATATTGATCTTTATGTATCAACACATATATTTAAAAAGGAGAGTTTTTTTTTTCTTTCTTATTTTACTGCCTCAAAGACATTCTCACATGTGTGATTAAGACAGTGTTAAGACATAGTTTGGGTGCAGTTAGTAAAAGGAAGATATTACTGCATCAAAACAGGAAGCAGCATGTTTCTACAGAATAATACTTCAAAAACCACATGTCCAGCTAGGAAACCTATTAATGTCCTACTGATACAAACATAGCTAATAATGTTTAAGTTGTAAGTTCAAAATCAGACTCCTTATTCCTTGGTATATTACCTGCATTTTTGTGTTTTCAAACTATTATGAATCAGTATTTTAATTTCTTAGCATGAATTCACTGCATACCATTTTTCATAGTATTGTGGCTCAGAAAGAGGAAACTGTGACATTGTTGTGAAATATTTCCTTCTAGTGTTTATTGCTATTTTTCCTATCCCTTTTTTATTGAAAATAAATACAACTGTATAGCAGTATTGTATGTCTAGGGCATTACCAATAAAAACACACATGTATGCCTAATAATTACCTTTTTATTAGTATTTGAAAACTGTTTAGTTTGGTTTCACTTTCGGACGTTCTGTGTAGTGTGGGGCACAATTCAATGTATAATAAATACCACCCAGATCAGTGTTTCTTAACCTTATTTAAGTTCTTATTAAAAGTATTTTCAGCCTCAAGGTACCCCAGTCTAAGGGCTTGCTCACAACACAAGTTAGAGTAGCATTTTTACCACCCCAAATTGTTCCCACTTTAACTGCAGAGGCATCAGCTGGGGTTGTACACATGTTGTGGCCACAATTCTCTGCTTTGCGGCTGTGGCAGGATTTATACCCCCTGTTGCCTATTAATGTGAATGAGGCCATGCTGTAACCGCCTCACAACTGCTTGCATTGCATGTGGTTGTGGCATACCAGTCCTGCATTTAGGGGTTTAAAACAGGTGGAGAGGAGGCAACATATTGCCTCCTCACTGCCTGTCAAATGCCTCTGATAAGCAATCTGACCATGGCTCGCTGTTCAGCGTAATGGCAGTCCTTACCCCTTTTGTGAATGATCCCTAAAAATACAATCCAAATAGTTTAGAAAAGCAGTTCTGCTCATACAGTTCTCTGCTCCAGATTCCTGTTACTCATTTTCCACCAACAGCACAACGCACACACGTGTTAATTCTTCTACTACTCTGTAAAGACTGAGCCAGATGGTCAGCGATCCAGGCAGTGCAAGTCAGAACATGAAACTGTTTGTTTTGCACTGTAGTGCAGGGGAAGACAGAGCAAGTTAGGACTCAGAAAAAAGTGTTCCATTCCACTGCTCTGAAAGTTAGGCTTAATTCACACTAGGGTTATTCAAATCGCGGGCGAAATTTATGCGATTCTGTCCACATTTTGAAAATGCACTGTAAAAGTATGAAAATGCGTAATCGTGTGCTCAGTTGCCATTCATTTCAATGGCACCTGAAAACACATTTTTGCCGTGATCATGGAGTGTTTTTCCATGTGACAAATGTGCCACGATTACACAAACAAAATCGCGGGACTCACAACGCCCAAAAAAAAGGTTCATCTTACTGGAGGCTGCTATTTTTCTGAAGCCCAGAGTAATTGCTTTCTTATTGAAAATTCTTTCCCTTTCCTTAGTCTCTAAAACTATGGGGGAGATTTACTACAACTGGAGCACTTAGAATCTGGTGCAGCTGTGCATGGCAGCCAATCAGCTTGTTCAATTAAGCTTTGACAATAAAACCTGGAAGTTGATTGGTTTTTATGCAGAGCTGCACCAGTTTTTGTACACTCCAGTTTCAGTAAATCTCCCCCTATATGTTACTCTCTAGTAAAAATACATGCATTTCCAGCCTGATTAGTATGTCTTGGTTCAGCTAGAGAGGAAGGCTGTAGAAGCTTTAAAGTATATTTAAACGCTCACCTTATAAAACATCCCATTCAGTTTAAAATAGAAATGAATGGCAAAACATTTGTGCATACATATAAAAAACATTATAAAAAAAAAACATTATAAATACATTTTTTTCCCCCTTTTATATAAGTTATCAAATACCCTTTGTTCTCAGCTATATAAGGAGCTGAGGGAGGAGAAACTGCCTCAGCTCCTTCTTTTCCTTCAAAAGCTCCTTGGTTGCTTTTGCAGTGTGTTTTAGATCATTGTCCATCTGTACTGTGAAGCGCCATCCAATCAACTTTGCTGCATTTGGCTGAATCTGGCCAGAAAGTATATCTCTAAACACTGCACAATTCATCCGGCTGCTTCTGTCTTCTGTCACATCATCAATAAACACCAATGACCCAGTGCCACTGGAAGCCATTATGCCTATGCCATCACACTGCCTCCACCATGTTTTACAGAGGACTTTGTGTACTTTGACTCATGAGCTGTTCAAAGCCTTCTCCACACTTTTTTTCCATGCCTTTTTATGTTGCTGAGCTCACCAGTGTATTCTTCTTTTCTCATAATGTACCAAACTGTTGATTTGGCTACTGCTAATGTTGCTGCTATCTCTGGATTTGTTTCATTTTTGAAGCCTTACAATGGCCTGCTTCACTTGCATGGACGCTCCTTTGAACGCATGATGTAGGTTCAGAGCAATAGATTCCAAATGCAAATACTACACTTAGAATCAACTCCAGACCTTTTTCCTGTTTATTTGATGAAGAAATGATGGCGTAGCCCACACCTGGCCATGAAACAGCTTTTGATTCAATTGTCCAATTACTTTTGGGCTGTATTTCCTAAACCCTTGCTCCAATTTGGATGTACATACCCTCAAATTGAACATGAGAGTGTGTACTTTCAGCCCATATCAATTATATAACTATAGCTTGAATATGTTTTGGTAAATACCTGAAAAAAACTGAAATTGTGCCTGTGTCCAAATATATATGGAACCAACTATGTATGTGTGTGTATATATATATATATAGATAGACAGATAGATAAATATACACACACACAAACTATATTGCCAAAGGTATTGGGGTGCCTGCCTCTACACGCACATGCACTTTCATGGCATCCCAGCTTAGTCCATAGGGTGGAGCATTGAATTGGCCCACCTTTTGCAACTATAACAGCTTAAATTCTTCTGGGAAGGCTGTCCACAAGATTTAAGAGTGTGTCTATATGGGAATGTTTGACCATTCTTCCAGAAGCACATTTGTGAGGTCAGGCACTAATGTCTAACGAGGAGGCCTGGCTCACAGTCTTTAATTCATCCCAAAGGTGTTTTATAGGGTTGAGGCCAGGACTCTCTGCAGGCCAGTCAAGTTCCTCTACCTCAAACTCGCTCATCCGTGTGTTTATGGACCTTCTTTGTGCAGTGGTGCGCAGTCATGTTGGAACAGGAAGGGGACATCCCTAAACTGTTCCCACAACGTTGGGAGCATGAAATTGTCCAAAATGTCTTGGTATGCTGATGCCTTAAGAGTTCCCTTCACTGGAACTAAGGGGCAAAGCCCAACCCCTGAAATACAACCCCACACCATAATCCCCCCTCCACCAAATTTTACACTTTGCACAATGCAGTCAGGCAAGTACCGTTCTCCTGGCAACCGCCATACCCAGTAATGTCTATCAGATTACCAGACAGGGAAGTGTGAGTGGTCAATTCAGAGAACACGTCTCCACTGCTCTAGAGTCTAGTGACTGCATGCTTTACACCACTGCATCCGATGCTTTGCATTGCACTTGGTGATGTAAGGCTTGGATGCAGCTGTTTGGCCATGAAGCTCTCTATGCACTGTTGTTCTGTTAATCTGAAGGCCACATGAAGTTTGGAGGTCTTTAGCTCATTGACTCTGCAGACAGTTGGCGACTTCTGTGCACTGTGCGATTCAGCTTGCGCTGACCCCACTCCGGCATTTTATGTGGCCTACCACTTCCTGGCTGAGTTGCTGTTGTTCCCAGTTGCTTTCACTTTGTTATAATACCACTAACAGTTGACCGTGGAATATTTAGTAGGAAGGAAATTTCATGGATGGACTTATTGCATGGGTGGCAACCTATGGCTTTTAACATGTTTTTGTTTGTTTTCCTTGGGGGATTTTTAAAAATAATATCAGTAAATGTTTGTTTGAACACACTATGATTTGTGTGTCCTTTTAATGTGTTTCTTTTTTTAATACTAGAAACCAACTTGACTTTTTTCTTTATTACTTATGGGTTTTCTTTTTCCAGATTTCAGGCTTTTGGTACAAGAAGAATGTTCTCAGTGTTCAGCAGGTTCTTTACATCCCTAATGGCATAGCAAAAATCTTCTCCCATACTGTAGAACCAATATTCTCATCTGCCGAGCCTGTCGGTGAGGCCAGTATTGGGATGGGAGCAACTGTTGACATACAAAGGCAGCAGAGGATAGAGCTGCTGGACCAGCAAATAATGCTTTCCCAAATTTCTCAGCTGGGAAGACGACGGCAAGAGCAGGTAAAATGCTTCTCATAGTGAGATGTTTGTTAAATGTATTAACTTGGCAAATTGAATATACCAAATAGTAGTAAAGGTTGGAAAAGGAGTACAAGTGCAGCAAGTTCAACCAGTGCAAATTTTACACCTCAGCTGTGTTAGAGTATTGGTTATTCTAAAATGTGCATAGATTTAACCAGTTAACTTTTCCTATAAAATTATACTGAGGTCATATAATATGGCCATTTCTTATTTGTATTTTATAGGACACAGGAGCTTAGTCTTAGACCATATGGTTATGCAGCTACCTTCAGGTGATTGGACACTGGCAAATAATGCTGTAAAGACAGCCCTAGCATAACCCCTCCCACTCGCAGCAAGTATCGGGTTTTGCTAATGTCCTTAGGTGAACAGATTTCTTCTCTGCTCTGAGAGAAGCAAACCATTTCTTCATACCTTATTATTAAGAATTACTGTATAAAAAGGGTGGTGTGTTTAGGTGGGGATGTGTGTATGAGGTTTATGGTTTTAGTTAAGATGAGCTGCTTAAGTGGTTAGTGATGGAATAGAATGTTATTTATGTCTTTACAGCTTGCAGCAATAGTCCTCAGTGAAAGCTTGTTGTATTTATACAATAACATATCTATCTATTTGTCTGTCTGTGCTATTTTTTCATTAAGACTCTTTTAGCAAGTCTTCTAGCTGCTACAAGGCTACTGCAGCTTCCACCTTGCAACGTTCTAAATTCATCTGAATCGATTTCGGTCTGCTCCTTGGTGGACTCTACCTGGATCCCTCCAGGAAGCTGTTACAGGGCTTGCCTATAATGTTGCTTGCAGCACTAGGTCCTTGGTTTGGTGTTGACCTAGCCAAGTAGTGCAGCACAATGAGTTAGATGCAGGGTGCTACACAGGCCTGGGGGGGCATGATCCATCTGTTAAAAGATAAGTTCACCTTTGGAACATGTTACATGTTCCACCCATTTTTAGAGTGGAACATGTAACATGTTCCCATAGCCGCAGCCACCGTCCGTCGCCCCCCTCCCTCTGACAGGTAATACGGGGAGAAATCTCCCCGTACTATCTGTTAGATTTGAAAACAGCATGGTCGTGTGCCCACATGGCCGCGTACAACTGAGGGTAGTTAATTGTCCAGACGGATATGGGTATTCTGGTAAGAACATTAAAAAAACTTAATATATGTGAACTAGCACTTAAAGAGAGATGTTGCTTTTCATCCTGTTACTATGTGAGTTGTTTGAAAGCTTGTTTCTATTGTTAAATATTGATTTTAAAATGGAGAGCACTAGATCCTCTAGCTTTTACCGATTTGAGGGGCATATAGTACGTTGACTCTGTGCATGGGCCTCCATGAAATGATCCCAGTTCTTCCAATTTTGGGTGGAGATGTGGAGTATCCCTCTTCCTAGTCAGATATTGCCTGTTTTGGACTCCTTATTTATCAGAGGTCAGTTTCAAGGTAAGCAGACTACCTATCAGAGTACACAGGGATATTGGAGTGAACCCGAGACATTCCAAACCTCTGGGTCTAGTATGCTATTTTGAAGGAGTACAAAATAGATTTGCCATCTCTGCCCCCTCTTGCTTCTACCCTCCAATCTACAAGCATCAGCACAAAAACAAGCAGATTTATTGCCCACTTTGTGACAACTTTTGTCACCGGGGGGGATGGTATTGATACCAATTCCTTGGGGGGGGAGGTTTTCCTGTGGTTTTCATTCAAAACCTACACAGTCCCCAAATCAAATGGGTGTGTTCGGCCAATTCTGGACCAGCACTTCAAATATATAGCACTACCATTCAGGTTCACAAAAGGTACTTTCCCAGCTTCTTGCTCTTCTGCGGACCCAGGGCATTCATGTGACAGGGTACATGGACAACCTTTTACTGAAGAACTTCTCTTCCATGGCATTTGCAGCCAGTGTACAAAGAACTATTCAGTTATTTCAAACCTTCAACTGGTAAATCAAATTTTCAAAGTCTGCTCTGTAGCCCTCACATTATCTGGAGTTCCTGGGTTTAATCTGGAACACAGCCCAAGCCAGAATCTTCCTTTCTCCAGAAAAGGTTACCTTTTAAAGTCCCACACAAACCCTCAGATCTAAAAGGCACTCCTCAGTTTGTTTCTGCATGAGGGTTCTGGGCTGAATAGTAGTCTCCTTCAAGACAGTTCACTTTCTCCATTTCCACTCCAGGACTCTTTAACTCAGCATCTCATGTCATGGAACAAACAGGTCCACTCCCTGAACCTGTCTATGCAACCAGACAATCGTCTCACTGGCCTGGTGAGTCTTCAACTCTGCCCTGGAGTTGGGAAAGCCTTTCCACATCCTAGAAAGTGGTGACAATGGATGCCACCCTTACTGATTGCTGGAGGGGGGGGATTTACAACTTCACTGTTCAGGGGACATGGTCTTCAGCGGATTTAGGACTCACCATCAACATTGTGGAGACCTCACACTATCTGTGCATAAAATGGACCCCCAGTCTTGGTGCAGTTGGACAATGGCACAGCAGTGGTTTACATAAACCATCAGGGGGGCACCAGAAGTGGAACTGCCCTAACCCTAGGTTCACACCTAAGCGTTTTCTGCAGAGTTTTGCAGAAATGCAGTACAGTCCATTTAACATGATTTCTAGAGATGAGCGAATCGAACTTGGCGAAGTGGAATTCGTTTTGAATATTAGGAAAAATTCGATTCGCATCGAATCCGAATTTTAGCAAACTTCGGATGCACGAATCGAATTTTCCCCGATCAGCCGGCAAAAGTGTCACTGCAGAGAGCTCCGCTATTTCTGACAGTTCTCTGACAGTTCTGACAGTTCATTTACAGCGGTTGAAACATTGTATCTATTTGTTTCCATTTAGGATACAGATGTTTTTATTCGGAAATAAATAGATACAATGTTTCAACCGCTGTAAATGAACTGTCAGAACTGTCAGAGAACTGTCAGAAATAGCGGAGCTCTCTGCAGATACACTTTTTGCTGTACTGGAATTCTTCTTCTTTTCATTCTTCTTCTTCTTTTCATTCTTCTTTTCATTCTTCTTCTTCTTCTTCTTTTCATTCTTCTTCTTCTTCTTTTCATTCTTCTTCTTCTTCTTCTTTTCATTCTTCTTCTTCTTCTTTTCTTTCTTCTTCTTCTTCTTTTCTTTCTTCTTTTCTTTCTTCTTCTTCTTTTCTTTCTTCTTCTTCTTCTTTTCATTCTTCTTTTCATTCTTCGTCTTCTTCTTTTCATTCTTCTTTTCATTCTTCTTTTCATTCTTCTTTTCATTCTTCTTCTTCTTCTTCTTTTCATTCTTCTTCTTCTTCTTTTCATTCTTCTTCTTCTTCTTTTCATTCCTCTTCTTTTCATTCTTCTTCTTCTTCTTTTCATTCTTCTTCTTCTTCTTTTCATTCTTCTTCTTTTCATTCTTCTTTTCATTCTTCTTCTTCTTTTCATTCTTCTTCTTTTCATTCTTCTTTTCATTCTTCTTCTTCTTTTCATTCTTTTTCTTCTTCTTTTCATTCTTCTTCTTTTCATTCTTCTTCTTCTTCTTTTCATTCTTCTTCTTCTTCTTTTCATTCTTCTTCTTTTCATTCTTCTTCTTTTCATTCTTCTTTTCATTCTTCTTCTTTTCATTCTTCTTCTTTTCATTCTTCTTCTTTTCATTCTTCTTCTTTTCATTCTTCTTCTTTTCATTCTTCTTCTTCTTCTTCTTTTCATTCTTCTTCTTCTTCTTCTTTTCATTCTTCTTCTTCTTCTTCTTTTCATTCTTCTTTTCATTCTTCTTCTTCTTCTTTTCATTCTTCTTCTTTTCCTTCTTTTCATTCTTCTTTTCCTTCTTTTCCTTCTTCTTCTTCTTCTTCTTCTTTTCATTCTTCTTTTCATTCTTCTTCTTCTTTTCATTCTTCTTTTCATTCTTCTTTTCATTCTTCTTCTTTTCATTCTTCTTTTCATTCTTCTGCTTCTTTTCATTCTTCTTCTTTTCATTCTTCTTTTCATTCTTCTTTTCATTCTTCTTCTGCTTCTTTTCATTCTTCTTCTTCTTCTTCTTTTTTTCATTCTTCTTCTGCTTCTTTTCATTCTTCTTTTCATTCTTCTTCTGCTTCTTCTTTTCATTCTTCTTTTCATTCTTCTTCTTCTTCTTTTCATTCTTCTTTTCATTCTTCTTTTCATTCTTCTTTTCATTCTTCTTCTTCTTTTCATTCTTCTTTTCATTCTTCTTCTTTTCATTCTTATTTTCATTCTTCTTTTCATTCTTCTTCTTCTTTTCATTGTTCTGCTTCTTTTCATTCTTCTGCTTCTTTTCATTGTTCTGCTTCTTCTTTTCATTCTTCTTTTCATTCTTATTTTCATTCTTCTTTTCATTCTTCTTCTTCTTTTCATTCTTCTTCTTCTTCTTTTCCTTCTTTTCATTCTTCTTTTCATCTTTTCATTCTTCTTCTCATTCTTCTTTTCATTCTTCTTCTCATTCTTCTTCTCATTCTTCTTTTCCTTCTTCTTCTTCTTCTTTTCATTCTTCTTTTCATTCTTCTTCTGCTTCTTTTCATTCTTCTTTTCATTCTTCTTCTTCTTTTCATTCTTCTTTTCATTCTTCTTCTTCTTTTCATTCTTCTTCTTCTTTTCATTCTTCTTCTTCTTTTCATTCTTCTTCTTTTCATTGTTCTGCTTCTTTTCATTGTTCTGCTTCTTTTCATTGTTCTGCTTCTTCTTTTCATTCTTCTTTTCATTCTTCTTTTCATTCTTCTTTTCATTCTTCTTCTTCTTTTCATTCTTCTTCTTCTTTTCCTTCTTCTTTTCATTCTTCTTTTCATTCTTCTTTTCATCTTTTCATTCTTCTTCTCATTCTTCTTTTCATTCTTCTTCTCATTCTTCTTTTCATTCTTCTTTTCATTCTTCTTCTTCTTCTTATTTTCATTCTTCTTCTTCTTTTCATTCTTCTTCTTCTTTTCATTCTTCTTCTTCTTCTTTTCATTCTTCTTTTCATTCTTCTTCTTCTTCTTCTTCTTCTTCTTCTTCTTCTTCTTCTTCTTCGTCGTGCCCCGTGACTGCCCAAATGAGTGAAGTGTGCGGTGATTCTAAGATCGACGGCACTCATCTGCATGTCATACTGACTGACAGTATTATTTCTCTTCCCCAGCAGACTCCAAGGGCATTTAAATTAAAGGTACAGTGTTCTGCACTAATATAAAGGCTCTCTGAAGCCTAGAAACCCTTTAAATAAGTTAAATTCGCGGCGAATAAATTCGCATCGAATCAAATTTCTCCCGCAAATTCGGCGAATCAGCCGAATCGAATTTTTGAATAATTCGCTCATCTCTAATGATTTCCTATGGGACATGTTCACATCTGTGCGCTTTCACCTGGTGCGTTTTTGGAAAGGGTTAGGGACTTTTTTGAACGCACAAAGTTGCGTTTTTGGTTCTATAGACTTCAGGTTTCTATCCTATTTATTCTTTTTCAAAAACCTCTTCCTTCACAGTTCATAATCAGGACTTTTCTTCATATAAACCACTAATTTGACCTCTGATGTCACCTTGGGATCTTACCCTACTGATCTCTGCACTCCAGAGACCCCCTTTTAGCAGATATCCATCCGGAAGACACCATATGTAAGGTTGCCTTCCTAGTGGTCCTACATCTGTTTGGTGAGTTTCTGAGCTGGCACCCCTTTCTTGTATTTCAGAGTGACCTTTTTTTTTCTACCTAAGGTGGGGACATTGCCTCTGTCCCACTGCAAAATATGCCAAGAAGATTTCCCTACACTTAATAGATGTAGTCAGGTCTGTCAGAGTTTACTTGCTAGCCACTGCTTCTACCCATAAAACGTAGTCCCTTTTTATCCTCCCTTCTTGCTCTTGTAGAGGACATTCTGCTTCCCACTCCACCATCACCAGGTGGTTCAGACAGCTTATTTCTACATCTTACACTCTTAAGGATATAGTGTTCCTTCTTTTCCTATCAGAGTATCACTTCACCAGATCTGTGTTTAAGCAGGTTGAAACTGCTAATAAGTTAGGATCTGGCCTAGGCTGGGTTGCGAAGGGGGAAATTTTACTGCTCCCATTGCGTGGGCTTTTTAGAGCGTCAGCCAGCCCACCTGTGATCTAAATTAGGGAAAGACTGAGGTCCAAGAGTCCCGCTTTGCCCATGGAGAACTCTGGGGATTTGTTTTGCTGGATACCGCACTTTCCGGTGTGTTCCATTTTTGACCCGCATCTAAAAGGACTTCTTCTGCCCAGTAAAGGACTTTGCCACCATGTATGGACTCTTGTATAGTAAACTGTATGCCTGGGCCTTTTGATTGACAGGGCTATGAAAGGAAAGTTTACTCTGTGTTCTGTATCCACGTTTTGCACTATGGAGTCTAGTAAAGACTGTTAAACATTTGTCTCAAGCCAGGTCTGAAGCTATTCAAATGGGTGCATAATGGGGCTTTAATAGTACTAGAGGGGTATGAAGCATATACAGCGTCAAACCAGTATGTTAAAGGATAACAAGTTTGTTGCCATTGAGAACACAGTGACCTCTAAGACACTAAGCAATCAGATGAAGTGTGGTACCTGGGTGAGGTGAGGTGTCCTCTAGTTGTGAGGAGGTTGCTATTTGGGCACCCTCCCTAGAGGTTCGTCTCCCATAGCAACTGGGAGCAGACTAGCATTACGGAGGTCCTCAGCTTAACTGTATAGCATGGAAGAGGAAGGGTTAACATAGGAGACTACTAAAGAAGCCCTGCCTTAAGACATAACACGTTATGTGGGGGGGGGGGCTGAGCCACGCACATGACATCATCCCACAGCCATCTTACTAGCGGCTTTCAGCCGTTTTATATTTATTCGCTCCTATTAGCACTGGTACAGGTGGATTTTATTCTCATTGGCAGTATTATTATTATACAGGATTTATATAGCGCCAACAGTTTGATCAGCACTTTACAATATAACGGGAAACAATACAGCAATGATACAGTTCAATACAAGAGGGTTAGGAGGGTACTTGCTACTTGGAGCTTACAATCTAAGTATTAAAGTTTTAAAAAGGAGAACATTAGTGGCTTTCTCTTTTTTTCTTTTTTATGAATGTGTTCCCACACTCAGAAGTGATGATAGGAAAGCTTGTTTGCACCAGAAGATTAACCCCTGAAGGGGACAAAGGCATTGTAACCTTACTGTTTATTCAGGGGTCATACCTGGGAGGTGAGTAGCCATTATTCACTGTTGATGTGGGTTTGAGTTGCACCTTAATTTGTGCTTGATTAAGGGCCGGTTCACACTATAGAAACACAGTCCAGATGCATTCCGGATGCGTTTCTGCATGTGCGTTTTTGACACATTCTGGTGCATTTTTGATGCATTTTTTATGCGTTCCAGTGCGTTTTTAATGCATTCCAATTAATCTTTTCCCCTCTCTTTTTCTTCTATTTAAATAGGGACATGTGCGTTCCAGTGACTTTTTATTGCCTTCTGGTATGTTTTTGATATGTTTTACCGCATTCCAGTACAGTTCTGTGCAGAAAAAATGCACCATGTTCTACTTTTTTTTTTTTTCTGCAACCGGAACACACTGGAATTGCAAGCACTAATGTGAACTATGACACTGATAACCATATAACCTACTTTCTGTGTGTTTTGGATGCAGAAAAAAAGCAACTGAAACTCTTGCAGTGTGAACTGGCCCCAAAGCATACTTTACTTGGAGGCACTGTGGTGGTTTTTTACATTTTTGGACTTTTGTGCACCATATCATTGTATCTGTGGACTCTATATATAATTATACATATTCACTTTCTGGAGACTTTATTTATGATTGAAATTGTAGATATGTTTATATTGTTTTGAAGGGTTGCACTGCACTGTATTTTGATTTTGGCTCTAAGATATGGAATTTACAGGTGAGCCAAATCTCCCTGTTTATACAGGCAGTCAATAAATGATTTTTTTTTTTTTTTTTAATACTTTGAGTGCTTTTGAAAAGTTCTGTTCTCTTAGACACACAAAGAGAAAAAACAATAATGAATGGGATAGCTTTTTTGTCTGCCCCAGGGGCGGACTGACCATTTGGAAGCTCGGGCACTGCCCGAGGGCCCGGGGTCAGTAGAGGGCCCCATGAGATGCCCCTGGTACCTTTTTTCATAGGCTTTTTGGAGTTTGGGCAAGGATACAGGGGCCTCATGATCCCCTATTGCTCGGTGGCCCCATGAGTTGTCAGTCCGTTCCTGGTCTGCCCATAACAAAAGTGAACACCTAAATGGTAGAGCTTAATTGTAACATTTCAGCAAAGTAGCATAATAGCCATTCTAAACATTTGCATACAGCAGCAGGTGTCACAACATGTCAGTATATTTTACTGTCATTATGACAAATCACAAAGTAAGATTTGGCAGGAAATGGTCTACAGCTTCCCTTGCTATGTTTAAAACCACAGAGATCCTATTAAAGGTGCTTAAACAGAGTTGATTTTCATTTTAGTTTTGTACCTTCCACTGATTTAAACTACAAAAAAAAAACTGTGAACTTTATTCCCCCAGTCTCTGACCAATGTACAAAGAGAGGCAAGCGTCTCCCTGCCTCTATACAGAAACCAGTTAGTGAAGACAGTGCATAATTTAGTTTAAAGCAGGGGTGTCCAACCTGCGGCCCATGGGCCACATGCTGTCCAAGACGGCACTGAATGTGGTCCAACACAACATCGTAAACTTACTATTTGGAATTTTTTGTAAAAATGTGTTTACACTCGGCAAACACATGCAGCCGAAGATAAAATTAACATAGTCTCTTTACTGGACTTTTATAAGTTTTAGCTTCCCAAAGAAAAATATCCCGTCTTATCCAAGTCATCAGTTTTCAGCAGCATCTATATTTGTGAGCAATCATTTTCAAGAATGAAGCATACGAGGAGCAAAATTAGAACCAAAATATTTTGAGAATTCATTGAGAATTGCTGCTACATCCATCAAACCAGATATTGAACCTTTTATGTTTTTCTGATCTGACTATAGATGCATTGTTGTCTATGGAACCATACACACAACTGTGTAAACATGAGTAATACAGCAGTGCGTTCAGAGCTATTAAACTAAAATAGAAACTTTTGTGTTTGAGTGCAGTACTTTACGCGCATACGCGTATTTATGCATCGTTTATGCATGTATATTGCAATACTGGCAATGAAGAAGAATTGTTCGCTTGTATGCGCTTTTGAGCTCCTTTGTACACAAGGTCTTTACAGAACATTTTACTCTGAATCTTTTTGTCAACAAGATCATGGGTATAAACATCAGTAAATAGCCATGTACAACTGGCTTTATTGTTAGTGCATTTGAGGTGTGGCCCTAGACAAAGCGTCTTCTTCCAATGTGGCCCAGGAAAGTCAAAAGTTTGGAAACCCCTGGTTTAAAGTGTATGATCTGCCAAAACATATACCTAAGGTTAATATAAATGATGGAAACTAATGTTGATCCTCCAGGCTACACTATAGTGTGTACAAGAAGCATCTTTGCAGTGATGCATAACCACAACACCCTTACAGATTTCCACACATGGAAGTCTTTATGGTGGACTGTACACTAGTTTAGTGCTTATTACTATTTCCTTGTGTTTCATTTTTACCAGTGGCAATGTTTGCTTGGAATATTTGCATGGTTTTCCCTCCACAGCCCAAAACATAACTACCTTTCATTGTATCATACAAGGTAGGGACTAATGTAAATAGTCTATGTGGAATTCTAAATAATATAAAAATGAGAGTTTTTGGATTTACACTGTTGTGGTGTGTTAACATATTCCATTAAAGGGTTAGTTCACTTTTTCTTACTTTTCCTAAAAACATCCCTATGCCGTTCAGTGTTCTTAATTCATTAACTTGCTATGCTCCATTTTGTGAATAAATGTTTACCCTATGGAATGCTCATGTAATTGTCCCCCCAGCACTGGAGCACTTCTGCTTTCATTTCCTGCCCAATTATGTGCAGTCCACTTTCTTTCATTCGCACACAGTGCTGAGCTGCGAGAGAAAGTGGACTGTAAGTGTGCGGGTAGGGAACAAAGCTGGGTATGTGCTGCCAGCTTCAGAACGGAGAGGGATGAACATAAATAAAAAAGTAGGTACTTATCTGCAAAATGAAGCACAGCATGTTGATTGGCAAGAAGTTTGAATGATTAATTAGGTCAGTGATATCAATTACTTAATCAATCAATCGCTATAGGACAGTGCCTCCAATATGAAATAAATGATTAAATACACTGACCTAATTAATTATTTCTTGAATTAATTCCCTTTGTAGATATTAATTACAATAAAATTGTGTGAAAGTTTGGACTATGAAAATATAAAAATGAATAAAATTTTATTTGACAATTAAATAACTAACAATCACGTATAGCAGTAGGATTGATAGTACGGCAAATAAAATTTATTTACTTCTGTATGCATTTCTCAGACTCATCGTCTACTTCAGGGGAACAAAAACAGGAAGATCTAATGTACAGTTAGTATGATTTAAGTGTTGTTCGAAAATTATCTAACTTGTTAGCATTTGATATCTTTGTAAATTTATATAGTCAATGTGTATAAATAATGGCTTAACGGCGTATGTGCTGCACTCATGTCACCATCTTGTCATATAAGGGGGGTTTCCACAGGTATCATACACTTTGGATACAGTCCCGCAGGTATGATACACTTTGGACAGTACATGGCGGGGGACAGATGGAGGGCAGCACTTGAGGATTGTACGTTTGTGGTGCTGCTCACAGATGCGGGGTCATTTTTGATGGCCAGTCTGATTTAATAGGGTGAGTTTCCTTTTTTGTAGGACAAGTTTGTGGTACTACTTCTTAACTACATTTTTATAATATTTGTTTGTCCTCCACCTTCAGTGACTATTGGCAACTCTGCGAGACTTTATACATGGTAGGCATGTATTTACAACTCTCTACCTGGGATGTGGAGCAAGGAGTCCGGCCAATCTACTTCCTCAGATATAATCTTTAACCATTAGCCGCCCGGCCAATAGCCGTTTGGCGGCCGGAAAAATGCTTTAGATTTCCGGATGGATGCCATATGGCGTACTCCCGGGCATGCGCAGTTTGTGCGCTTGCAGAGCCGTGCAGCGGCGCGATCTGTCACCGGCCGTGTACCTCGGAAACGGCCAATGAAAGATCTGATTACCGGCCCCCTTCATTCATGCCATCCATTGTATACTAGTGTCTAGCTGTAAATGGTCACCGCGATCACATGCACATGTCATGTGATTAGCTGTGGCCAAAAAAAAAAAAAAAAAAACCCTGAATGAATCGATGTCATTGAGGTAAATGCTTGCTTATAGCAAAGTAATTCTTTGCTATAAGCAAATTGTGTAAAAAGAGAAAAAAAAAAAATACTGATCACTTCCTCAAAGTAGTACACTGTTACTATGGTAACATTGTACTACTTTGGTCATATGAAAAAAAAAATCCTAAAAAAATGTAATAAAAAAAAAAAAAAATATATATATATATATATATATATATATATATATTTATTTTTTTTTTTTTTTTTCATACTGTCACCAGTAAGTGTCCCTGATCACCGCCATGCCAGTTATATGATGATGCTGTACTGCACTGGTGACAGTATGTAAAAAAAAATTGTGAAAATAATTTTTTTAATTTTTTAATTTTCTGAAAAATTATGACAAAAATACAACTTCAAAAAACTTGCCATTCCTCTTATAAAGTACGTCGGACTGTCTACTTTGCAAAAAGTGGTCATTTGGGGGATATCTGTACTATTCTGACATTCTTCAAGAAATTAGATTGGCTGTCAGTACTTCAGGATTGATCAATATTCAGATCTATACCATAGTTTGTGAACTCTATAACTTTCCTACAAACTAAAAAATACATCCTAATTCTGGTTATTTTCACCAAAGACATGTAGCAGAATACATCTTGGCCTAAATTTATGAAGAACAATTATTTATTTGTAAACTTTTATAACAGAAACAAAGAAAAATGTGGGGTTTTTTTTCAAAATTTTTGGTCTTTTTTTTTTTGCTAATTTAGCAAAAAATAAAAACCCCGGCGGTGATTAAATACCACCAAAAGAAAGCTCTAGTTGTGTGAAGAAAATGATAAAATTTTAGTTTGGGTACAATGTTGTATGACCGCGCAATTGTCAATCAAAGTGTGAGAGCGCTGAAACCTGAAAAATGGCCTGGGCAGGAAGGGGGTAAAAGTGCCCGGTATGGAAGTGGTTAATATACACGGTTGAGACTAGTACGCTGGGAAATTGATGCACGATTTTAACTGGGTTTGTAAATCCTCTGATACTGCATACAGTATTTAAATGCATATTTGAATATACAGAGATATCATGTTAGCAATTTTGATAATTATTTGAACAATACAAATATATACTGTATAATTCTCATTGTGGAATAGATTCTCCTGATTTTGCCCTCCTGAAGAAATAGACTGTGGGTGTGGAGAAGAAATGGTATTGTCTCAACATTTTCACCCTGTAAGACTAACCATGATATATTATTGCTGTAATAAGAAAAGTAATATTCATGACATCATCAGACAAAATAGGGGCAATTAACAATTTTTCCTGCGTCATAATGATGCATGAAACTAGCGTTTGTGTTGTGCATCACATTAGGGAAGCAGATAGTCCTATTTCACATTTATCCGTGCCATCCGTGCTAATTTCTGTTTCAGGGTGAATTATAAACTGGCACTGGGTCTGCACTTAATTAACAAAGAGAATACAGCAGTTTTCCATATAGAATGGCAAATTTATATACTAGTTACAAATGATTTCAGATAACAATGTTGCTTCAATTTTGAATACTTCTGTAAAATCTAAAGCATCGGGTATATCATGACTGTTTAGATTGGTGTAGATTTTGGTATCTGTTTTGTTTTATCTTTCATGACACCTTTTCCCTGCAGGAAGTGTCTGGAACTAGATGCATTAGTAATTGCGTTTATCTTCTGCTACTGGATAGTGGTGTTTCTTTGTAGATAAAGGTTGCTTAGGATGAAGATAATTTAAACCACTGATACATCTTTAAAAAAGTACCGTAATATTTTATATGATTTGTAAGGCAAATGAAGCCCTTTTGAAGTGGAGTTTTAAATTAAGACATGATGATATGTCATACTGCAAAATATTGGTGCAAAAGGCCACAGGTTTGCTCAATTTTTATTAAGTAGAAGATAAGAGTTCATGAACTCCGCTTCTTTAGTTGTGTATTTATCTGTTTTTGCTACACTGTAAGTAAAAAAAAAAAGAAATGCAATGAGAGAAAATTAATTTGGATGTTGCTCATAATAGGCTTGTTTTTGTGCTATCCCCATAATGGTAAAGACATACTTAAAGGATCATGGCGAAAAAAAATATTCAGTATAAATGGACAACTCTCCAGCACATTTCACGTTCATTTTATATTTTTAAATGCTGCTGCAAGTAAAGAAAAACACATTAATTTTCCAGAAATCCAGTCAGTTGGCACTACCTGGTGAACTACAGGACCTCGCTTATCCCCATCCTTTTCCATCCTACTCCACATACATACAATGATTTCTTTACAAGCTTTAAATTGGTTCTAAAGTCTTTTTTACCTTCATGTACTTACCTGAGCCCACTCTTGATCCAGTGATGTCCACGAGAGCCTTGGTTCTCCAGGGACTCTCATTCCTGATTGGCTGAGACAACAGCAGGAGCCATTATTTGTCAGTCACAGCCAGTGAGCTAATCAGGAGCCATGGGGAGGGCCAAGCTGTGGTTCTGTGTGTGTGAATGGATACGCAGAGCCGCGGCACGAGAGCGAGCCTGCTCAGGATTCCCCATAGCAAACTGTTTGCTGTGGGGGAACCTGACAAGGGGAGGGGCCAGGAGCTCCAGCGGGGGACCAGAGAAGAGATGGATCTGGCTGCTCTGTGCAAAACCACTGCGCAGAGCAGGTAAGTATAGACATGTTTGTTATGTTATTTTTAAGAAAAAGCAAACAAACAAGATTTTCACTTTAAACTGCTACTACCTTGCATAGTGTGTAGGGAAAGGGCTCTTGAGAGATGCAGTTCTGGGGGCTGTTTGTGTCCTTAGATACTAACCTCCAAGCAGCTCTCCATGCAAGATTTGCAAAAGTCTTATGATGTCAAAGGTAGAAATAAAAGTTGTTTATTTCTGCAGGAAAAAAAAATATAAAACCGTGAATGCTGGGGAATGTTCTAGAGCGTATAAGGATGGTTTGGGGTTAGAATTGGGTAATACATGGATATACATGAAACTTGGTGCCTGCAGCTTCCTGTGCTGACATTCGCACTTGTGTGCTTTTGCTGCAGCACCCTATAAAGTACATAAAGTAACGACTCATTCACACCAGAATACGATGTGGGAAACCCATGTTCACGGTTTCCTGTACTGTATTCAAAATTAATTGGTTGTGTGATCTACTGCGGGTGGCATTATAATCCTAATGGCACCCCAAATGCAGATCACAAACCCAGTGCATTTGCCTGCATCAGATCGCATGGTACAGTAGTACCATGCAAACAGGTGTAGTGCGTTTTTAAAAAGTAAAATATGTACTACTTTTGGAGTGATCCAATGCAATTTCAACCCATTCAAATCAATCAGCTGAAAATCGCATAACACACTGAGTTGCACAGGAATGCAGACTGCAGTGGTGTGCGATTCAGAGATAAACAGGTCCTAAAGCTTTTTTTTTTTTTTCAAATGTTGCTAGATTTGTATTTTTGTAAGAAGACAGGCAAAACTAAAATTTGCAACATAGATTCTTCTTGTCTGAGTGCCTATGTCCACTAACATGAACCATGATGGCTAACTTAAATCTTTATTACTTACATAGTCAGTATGTGGGTACAAGCTTACTAGGGCGAATTGATAGAAGCTGAAACTCTACGTTGCTTTCAGATCTGGCGCTCTCTACTGCTCTTTTCAGTGTGCCACCATAAGAAGCCGCTTCCTATTGCAGTTCACCTGCAGGGTCTCTCGAGCCAGGCTGTGTGTGTCTATAGCCACAGAAAAGCGGAAAATTCTTTTTTTGTGTGTCCAGCATTTCTTCTTTGGTGTATTATAAAGCAACGGTCCAGAGTAATTGACCTTTTGGGTCTAACACATTACTTATTCATAAACATGGTGTTTTTGTTAATATAGGGAGGAATGTTTGTTTGGAATCGTTTATTTCCACCATTACGGCAACGACAGGTGGTAAATCAAGCAGAACCACAGGCACCTCCTCCTCCAGCTCCTGAGGAACAGGTAAGACCTTATTTAAACTGCAGGATTGCATAAGTGTCCTTTAACAAAAAAATCTACATTAAGTTTTCTAATAAACATATCTTTCTCTAGAGGATTTTTGTAACACAGCACTGCTGTTGTTAAATCGGATTTGTAGCCACACTTCTTGGAGAATAATATAAATGTACTTTTTTGGAAGTAATCAGTTTGTCCACCTGAAATAATATACTAGTTTCTCAGCTGTCCCCCTTATGTCGGGGTATTGGAAGAGCAAGTAACATAACTGGTTGATATAATGGCAATAGTTTCAGGCTTCAATGTAAATTTTACCTGTTATCCAGGTGATATCAGTAGTAGAAAATTATTATTCCTTGAGAATATTATTCTAGAGTAATGTCTATTATATACAGTATTTCAGTTTTACTGTACACGTTAACTAAAAAGAGAGCGAAAAGAGTCAATTGTTTGTTTAAGAACAATGCTGAAAAATATCTGACCCACAAATGTCTTGGTTTTTGCTTATAAAGAAACTGCTTGGCAAATTATTATTTGAGATAGAAACAGGTGATAACTGTGTTGTAAATTCCCAATGCAATTTTAAAACTGTTGCAGCTTCAACTCACAGACACTCTTTCAAGTAAACCCCCTTTAATGCAAAGCAGTTGATACTGTCATGATCAACTACACCATGGAATATAACGTCCCCTGACAGTATGGAAATCCCCAGATTTATTAGACTTCATTTTCTTCTTGCAAGTTTTTAGTAATGTAACATTTTTTCCTCCCCTGCTCCAGCTTCAAAGGCAGCCCCAGTCAGAGTCAGAATAAAGTGTCTTAACCCAACAAAAAGAAACTAGTGAAATAGCTACCTTTTTGTTAAACTAGATAGATTTGACATATACTGTAATTGTTTTACATGCAGAAAAACCTAAAGCGGTTCTTCAGTCCGAATAAAAAAAATTAAATAAAACTCTGCATCTAAAAATATCATAGCTGCTGAATTTTAAGAAAAGGACACTTCCTGTCCAGGGATCCTGCGCTGTCCTCACCCAGGTCGACTGGGCATGCATGAATCGCACTGTGCTTTGTGAATGGACATGTAGCCTCCTGGGACCTGTGACGTGTCCCTGGAGGTTGCTGGTAGCAGGGGGGCAGGGTGAACTTCTAGTGGAATTGCCTAGGCAATTCCAGCGGAAGTGGAAGTTGGGACCTGCAAGAAAAAGAGCCCCTCCCCACCAGGGTGAGCACACGCCCAATAATTAATGAAGTTGGTTCGGTCTACACAATCTCATCCATATAGTTTACCCTTTTTTTGTGGGCAGAGTCGTTTTCTTTTGTTTTATTTTTATAACAGATTCTCTTTAACCCTTTGACAAAAACAATCCACATATACTGTAGGTAGTAGCAGGGCAGGTGAGCCTTAATGCCCAGAGAGCTTATGGTCAACTACTGATGATCAGGAGTCTGTAAGGTGGCTCCCAATGACAGCAACACAATGCCACATAATCACGAGCCCCTGCTACTGGTTTTGGTTGTCAGCCCATTTAAATCATTGGCTCCCACTAGGCATAAAGGGGGTTAACAATAGAAAGTATCACATTTTTTGGATATAGTTAGCGTTGGCTTATTTTTGGTGACTTTTATTGTCACAGGAAACTTTGATAGTGACTGCTTTGTTTGCATATTATATATTTTAAAGAGATATCTTTATAGTTATAAATACTTTTTGTCTTAAGCCAGCCATACATGGAGCCGTACAAGTTCAGTGGGGATTGGCCGAATTTCAATCCATGTATGGGCAAAGTGGTTCTACTCCTGCACAACCACCCTGTTCAGTTTTCCCCGCTTGATCAGCACCATTATAGCTGCCAGTGCTGATCAATGCAACCTCAGTAAAACCTTGGAAGCCATACCAAGACCGCCTGTGAGGACATCCTGGTATGTTCTTTCAGACTGGATCCAGTGCAGGCGAAAGTAAAGATCAGTTCTCTCTCCTCCCACAGACCTCATCTGTGAGAGGAAATTAATCTGTGTCATTTACACAAGAAACCTTTTTTAACCGAAATGAAAAAGTGAAAAATCCCTCAAAATAAATACTTTAAATTCCAAGTGTTTACATGGAATCTGCAAGATCAGTAATTGCCACTCTGAGACAAGGAGAAAAGATGGTATTCATGGACATTCAATATGCTTATTTGCATGTTCCTATTTCTCTACTTCATCAGCACTTTCCGTGCTTCCATTTGTCACACTGCCCTTTGACCTATCCTCTGCCCCCAAAGTGTTCACACAGGTCATAGCACTTCTGTTTGCCTTTCTGAGAACTCAGGGTATCTAAGATGCAAGCTATCTGTATGATCTACTTTTGAAGAACTTATCTCTCATTGAGCAGAAAATGTCCAAAAGACAATTCAGATGCTAAAGGCCTTTGGCTGGGTGATCAATTTCAGCAAATCTGGTGATGTTGATGACACCAATAATGGGGGACAGAGGAGAGGACACCGATTGCAGGGGATCAGATGAGAGGGCACCAATGGTGGGGGTCCCTGATGAGGATTCTCTAATGAGAGAAACTAATGTGAAGGCTCTGATGAGGAGTTTCTGATGTGAGGGGGTCTCTGATGGGGGAGTCTATGAGAAGGGGAACCTGAGGAGTCTCTGATGTGGGAATCACTAATGAGGGGGGTACTTATGATGGGGTCTCTGATAAGAGGGTGATAACACAGGATGTGATGTCAGTCTGTGCATAAAAGACATGCATAAAAACTGGTGTCAACGTGTATTAAACCGACTAAAACGCGCATGAAAACTGATGTAAACTTGTGTCTCTGCAAGTGAAATCTGCATGGTTTTTGCATCTATTGGTGTCAACGAGCCCTAATAATAATAATAATAATAATAATAATAATAATAAAAAAAGATTATTTCAGTTTTTGGATGAAATGGTTTTGTAGCCTAACAAATTATGTCTTCTTTTAACAGGACAGAAGGCCCTTTCATGTGATAACACATTTACCTTCTGATCTCATTACATACATCTGTACGCACTCTTAGGGAACCAGTGACAGTAATATAATGTCCTGAATGCAGTTGTGTAAATTCATGATCTCTGTGTTGACCGTACAAGTGGTCCTGGTGACTGCATGGCCATTTAGTCACTTCTGCAATCATTTAATCTCTGTTTAGGAGCATTTCCACAATCTCTTGTGAACTGTAGAGACCTATGATTTTTCCATTAAAAAAAAAAAAAAAAAAGGACCTGTTACTGTTTTTGCATATTGTTACTGAGGGAGCTTATAAGGAAGACACTTAAAACAGCAAAATGAAAAAAAAATAAACCTTATAAACACAGGATATACAGATACAGTGTGCTTGTAAGGGGTAGTAGTGGTGGTTGTTTGTCACATCCTCTATGCTTCCCCTCATTGAGCGCCAAGCAAGGGTCACATGAAAGGCCTACCCCCGGGGTGGGTTCTTCTGGGCTACACTAGGCACCTAGTATAGGGTCTTTACTAATATTCCCCCTTCAGTCCATCATAAATGTTGCTGCCAGACTAATAACAACCGCTCAGTGTCTGCCACCACTCTCTGCCAATTCCTCCACTGGATTCCACTCTCCCAACAAATGAAATTCACAGTACTAATAGCAACATACAAAGTAATCCACAACTCTGCCCCAAGCTACATCACCACCCTGTCTTAAAATATTACCCAAACCATCCTCACTCCTCTTAAGAGCTCCTGTTCCTTAGTTACTTCATCACCTCCTCCCATGCTCGCCTCCAGGATTTCTCTAGTCTCTCCCTTCCTCTGGAACCTCTTACTCTAATCAGTCTGGCTATCTCCTACTCTGTCCACCTTTAGGCAGTCCCTGAAGCTTTTAGCCTCCTGTCAGGAAGTGAGGTGAACTGTCCCGTGTGGAAACAGAAGCAATAAAAGTCAGAGAGAGGTTCCAATGTCTCCCACTATCTGAAACAAAAAGAAAAGTTGGCATAGAAACAAAGTTCAAAATGTTGCTAGTTAAAGTATGCAGGCATGGTCCACAGTCATCTCTATCATTAGCCCACCAGGGGTACGTGTGATATAGTGACAATGCAGAAGCACAATCAGGAGTCAGCTTATATAAGATTGCAGTGATTAGGTTTAGATAAACTTTAATGCAGAATTTTTGCAGTGTACTGCTCACTTGTACATTTACCTGTAAAAATTGTTGGTGTGGTGTAATTTGAGCACACTTTCAGGTACCTTTTTATTTAGTTATTTATTTAAGAGATCTCTTTAAGAACAGTATGCCAGCTGACAATTACTGGGAAGAACAATACATTATTAATTACCTAATCTTCTGTGTCTAGGATCTTTCATATTATGTTCCAGATGTTGAATGGAGAAATCTTATGCAGGCCATAGACGGGTTGTTTATCGGCTGATTTTTTTTGTCCGCACGAAAAATCGGCCGATATTCACGCTGTTAGTGGGGCCAGCCCATCGGTCGTTTTTCACAGATCGTCTTGTTTCGTTTTATTGGTCATGCTGGAAAATCTGCAAAAAATGGCCGTTTTTGTGGACATTGGTGGCAGCATCGGCAACGGGGCCGACCGATTTTTTGTTTATCGGCCAAAAATTCTGCTGATAAACGGCCCGTCTATGGCCTGCCTTAGCTTTGAGTCTTGTATGCCTGGAGAGTGTTCAGGTGGTTGTAAAGGGTCAAGGTTTTTTACTTTCCTGCATTCTATACATGAAGGTAAAGAACCTTTTGTGTGCAGCAGTGCCCCCAGCCCCCTCAATACTTACATGAGCCCCATCGAGATCCAGCGATGTGCACAACAGCCTCAGCTGTCCTGGGTCTCTGCCTCCTCATTGGCTGAGGCAGCAAGCAGGAGCCATTGGCTCCCGCTGCTGTCAATCACAGCCAGTCAGCCAATGAGGGGAGAGAGAGGGTGGGGCCAATCCACGGCTCCGTGTGAGAATGGACACATGGAGCAGCAGTTGCCCACATAGTAAGCTGCTTGCTGTGGGGGCACCCGACAGAAAGGAGTAGCTAGGAGAGCCTGTGGGAGACCAGAGAAAAGGAAGATCTGGGCTGTTCTGTGCAAAACCACTGCACACAGTTGGTAAGTGTAGACATGTTGTTTTACAAAAAAAAAGAAAAAACCTTTAGAATCACTTAAGAGAGTGTTTAGAATGTATTCTGAATAAATAAACGTACAATTGCAAAGGGCTGATCAGATGTCTTCTTACTATTGCAGGTTGCACAACTGATGGAGATGGGATTCTCCAGAGATGATGTCTTAACTGCACTAAGGGCATCAAACAATGATGTCAACTTGGCTACCAACTTTTTATTACAGCGATGATATTCAGGGAAATTTGCAATATTGTTTTCTGCTCATGTTCTATCCAAAGATCCTTTTTATATGTATTACACTTGGACAAAGTGGTTAATGTATTTTTAAACACTCTGAAAACCTACTACATGGCATTGTGCAAAGCAGGACAGTTCTTTAATTATACTGAAATAGTGATATTTTAACAAGATTTTTATGTAAGTATTATAGCTAATTTATTGAAGGAGTAGAGTAAATTTGCAAAATGAATTTAAAATTTCCTTAGTGAATGCTCTGAAAATTCACTTTGCAAAAAAATACCCAGTTAGGCACAAAATTGAATGATAGAAGTCAGCACAGCTTCCCAGTCAGTATTCACTATGCTCAATGAATATGCTTTACTCCTATATTAAACAAGCTACAATGTGTTAATATTTGCATAAAAAGTGGGGTTTTCTAGATGATGTATTCAGTGTACATTTTCACAGCTTAGGAAATGATGTATGTGTTTTTTGTACTAAGAGAGCCTGATCTCTTTGTATTGCTGGAAAATGGATAAAAAGCTAAGCAAATCTATAATGTTGCTGCACTGCAATGATAAGCTGAGTAGGTTTGGCCAAATGTCAGAGTATAATAAATACTGTATGGACCTCTGGTTTCTAAAAATGTAAACATGATTATAACAGGAGCAGTTTCCAATGTGATCCTATAATCTAGTTTCTAGTTCATCAGAATAGACCTCTTACTGCAGCCTATACAAATCAATATTGCTGCCAAAAGACATATTGACACCCAGTACTCTCTTCTAGTATATGTTTTAGTTCGAATATAATAGTGGTAACTTTTTTTGCACTCTGTTCCATTGGAGAAATTGTCCTTCACTTCCTGTCCCAAACACACTTATCCTAACCCTAATCCCTTCTTGGTCTGTTGCCTCTTCCTGCTGGCTGACAATTAAAAATGTTGAATTCTGGGTGATTTTCCCCAGTGGTGGCACATAGCAATAAAAACCTGACAGGGGTACTAACCTCTTACCACGCTAACCAAAAAATTCAAGCAAAAGTTTTGACTGCCTTCCTGTGTCTCCTACCATTCAACACTTCCAGTGCTGCAGCCTCCATAACACTCTACAGCATTCATTACTGATGGGGAGTTCTCCTCCTGTGCTAAAGTTCCATCCCCGTCCTTCTATGTCACTGGTTGGTTTTGTATTGGTCAGGTTCAAGAGGTTGTAAGATAAAAAAACCATGGTGAACAGTGGAGGACATGGGCATCCTGCACCCCGAAATGTGGAATGCGAAGGGCTGCAACACTGGAACAGAGAGAAGGTAGGCACACAGGCCACCAGAGAGGTGAGTAATAAAGTTTCTTTCTTGCTACAGTGGAGATTCCTAGAGATTATTTTACTATTGCTAGCCCATAGCCTTCCATGCAACCTGTCATAACCTCAGGTAATTGATAACAGAAGGTTAGTGTCTGTCCTGTAAGGTCTTTTATCATCCTTTTCTAGATAAAAAAAAATAAAAAATAAACTGCTATAGAAGAAACATAAGGCTAGCAAGCTATATCAGTGTAGACGGTCAGTGTGATGATGGCCCTTAAAGCACAGGGAAAGACGAGATAGAGGTGTAAGTGGTTATATTTGCAAAATTGCTTGGTTTTCTTGGATTTAATAAAAGAGCTAATGCATTTTAAAAATACAGTTATACATTCGAGATCAGTGATCTTTTCATGTCTTTCTACACCTTTTGTTTTACCACAAACACAAAAAAGGGAAAGGCGAGGAGATGGATGTATGTGCATAAAACCATACTGATAACTATGTATTAATGTGATAAGTAATATCTGTTCCTTTTGGTGTTTATTATGTTTGCTTCCAATTGGAAAACAACTGATAAAACAAGGCCACTATGTTTCCTAATAAATATCTTTGCTATTGGTCTTCTTACTTACTGGAAGTTTTTTTCTCTCTGATAGCAGCAGCTAGCACCAAACCTGCACTTTTCAGGTAGGTTGTAAATTAAAGTGGTTGTTAACCTCAGAGACAAAATCTGAACAAGGCACATAGCCTTTCTCCAAAGCACAAAGTGTCATTTCTCTCTGCTGTCTAGTTTCTCTGCTATCAGCATGTGTTACGTCTGACAGGTTTTCCTGACACCGAGAGCTTAAAAGGTGACAGGAAAGGGAACTCCAGCAACACAGCACATGACTGACAACCTCAGCTCTGTTCCTGCGTGGGGGATCCCTTCCCCCAATTATCTTCCAGAGCTCTTGTACCATATGCAATTGCAGCTCCCCTCCCCCTACTTTCTGAGTCTGTGAAAAATCCTTTTTATTGTTGCATTATTGATATACAGGACAAATGGCTACAAATAAACAGATACAACTTTCACTATATTGCCAAAAGTATTGGGACACCCCACCAAATAATTGGATACAGATGTTCCAGTCACCTCCATGGCCACAGGTGTATAAATCAAGCACCTAGGCATGCAGACTGTTTCTACAAACATTTGTGCAAGAATGGGTCGCTCTCAGGAGCTCAGTGAATTCAAGCATGGTACCGTGATAGATTGCCACCTGTGCAATAAGTCCATCTGTGAAATTTCCTTGCTAATAAATACTCTACAGTCAACTGTTAGTGGTATTATAACAAAGTGAAAGCAACTGGGACAACAGGAACTCAGCCACGAAGTAGCAGACCACGTAAAATGACAGCGCTGGGTCAGCTTATGCTGAAGCGCCAGGGCAGAGATGTTGCCAACTGTCTGCAGAGTCAATAGCTAAAGACCTCCAAACTTCATGTGGCCTTCATGCTAGTACAACAGTGCGTAGAGAACTTCATGGAATGGGTTTCCATGGCCAAGCAGCTGCATCCAAGCCTTACATCACCAAGTGCAATGCAAAGCATTGGATGCAGTGGTGTAAAGCACGCTGTCACTGGACTCTAGAGCAGTGGAGACATATTCTCTGGAGTGACAAAACACGCTTCTCTATCTAGTAATCAGATGGACGTGTCTGTGTTTGGCGGTTGCCAGGAGAACAGTACTTGCCTGACTGCATTGTGCCAAGTGTAAAGTTTGGTGGAGAGGTGATTATGGTGTGGGGTGGTTTTTCAGGGGTTGATCTTGGCCCCTTAGTTCCAGTGAAGGGAACTATTAAGGTGTCAGCATACCAAGTAATTTTGGACAATATGGCCCCTTTCTGTTCCAACATGACTGTGCACCAATACACAAAGCAAGGTCCATTGATGAGCAAGTTTGGGGTGGAGAAACTTGACTGGCCTGCACAGAGTCCTGACCTCAACCCCATTAGAACACTTTTGGGATGAACTGGAGCAGAGACTGCGAGCTAGGCCTTCTCGTCTGACATCAGTGCCTGACCTCACAAATGCTCTTCTGGAAGAATGGTCAAACATTCCCATAGACACACTCCTAAACCTTGTGGACAGCCTTCCCAGAAGAGTTGAAGCTGTTATAGCTGTAAAGGGTAGGCCAACTCAATACTGAACCCTACAGACTAAGACTGGGATGCCATTAAGTTCATGTGTGTGTAAAGGCAGGCCGACCAATACTTTTGGCAATATAGTGTATGTAGGAGGATTTGTTTCACCTCTGTGTATCACCTGAGGCCAGTCACTTCACTGGGTATATTTAAACAGTAACTCCACATTTGATGAGAAAAAAATCATTCCCCTCTAGGTGACCTATGTACATTGCAGAGATTTTAAAAAAACTTCATAGCATAATAGCGGATTCCTACCTTTTGTTATTCTGAAGAAATAGCGGTTTGTGTCAGTATGCTGAGCGAAACTGTATGGAAATCATTTTATAATTATCAATCAGCTACTGCACCTGCAGGGCTCCAATGAGGAAAGTGGCAGGGTCTGCATCACTTTAGTGAACTTTTTTTTTCTTTTGGGAGTATCTCACCAAATTGACATTTTTGTTGTAGAGGATGCCTAAAATCTGCCTTGTATCTTAATGCAGACTTCTGAAAAAATCAGTAAGCCAATCACACAAGCAGAAAATTATACTTTCAGGGGGAGTTCTGTACACAATCTGTGTACAGAAGTCCTCCAGGTTGCCATTTTGCATAGCAATTTACCTTGCCTGTCTGCAAAAACAATTACACAGGTACAGGAAGTGATGAAATCTTCTCTCTGAGCACATTCCATCCCAGAGAGCAGAACCAACACAAAAGTAAGTACAAGCACTACACAATTACAGTTAGAACGCTCTAGGACACATTTAACCCCTTGATCGCCCCCTCCCAATTAACCCTTTCACTGCCCTGTCACCAGTGTCATTAGTACAGTGTACAGATTTTTTGCTAATCACTGTATTAGTGTCGCTGGCGACTTCAGATAGTGTCAGTAAGCGCCCCTCCCAGATAGCATCAGATTGCACCATGCGTGTGAGGTATTGCAACGAACATCAGATCAAGGGCAGTAATTCTAGCACTAGACCTCCTCTGTAAATCTAAAATGGTAGCTTGTAAAGGCTTTTAAAGCATTTCCTATGGATATTAAAAATGTATACAGTTTGTTGTCATTGCACGGGACATGCGCAGTTTTAAAGCATATCATGTTTGGTAAAAAAAAATTTTTTAAAAAAAACTCGTGAGCCAATATAGTGACTTTCACCTTCAGAATGTGTAACAAAATACTATTTTTTAAAAATGAATAAAAACATAAAGTAAACCAAAAATAAAAACAATATGTGGTTCGCAAACGCTTCACACCCAACTCATATAATAGTGTATATAATAGTAAATAAATAAATTATTGTGCTGCGCTCCCTAAAAACAAAAACAGCATGTGCATATATATCAATTTTCAGAAACATGCAGTAACCCTCTTAGTTGTGTTCCACTAAAAATCCACCCATGTAGCAAAAACATCCCAATATAATAGACAAAAAATCCTCATAAAAAAATCACCCATGCATCAAAAAAACATCCCAGTGTAATAAACAAAAGTCCTCTTTCCTATAAATCAGCTTCAATCAAATGGATTAATTCCAGGTTTCCAAGTTCCTTATAGCAACACTGCTGCTCTATTATGTGCTCACCTATATTCACAGCCTATCAGGCTAATAAACGCAGTTTATCCCACCCATGCATCAAAAATCATCACAGTATAATAAACATAAGTCCTCTTTCCCATAAATCAGCTTCAATCAAATGGATTCATTCCTGGTTTCCAAGTTCCTTATAGCAACACTGCTGCTCTATTATGCGCTCACCTCAATTCACAGCCGGTCAGGCTAATAAATGCAGTTTATCCCACATGAGGATGAAGAATCCCTTGGATGACCACCACCTTCTTTGGATCTCCACACTTCAGTGTTCCTGATTAACCACTTGGACACTTAATCCTCTTCTATGGACTTACAGATAAATGGATATAGTATGCCTCTTCCACCCCTCCTGGGGAATGAACCTCCTGAAGATTACTCCAGTAATCTCCACATGTATGGTAATAAAGGGAAACAAAGAATAGTGCTTTATCCTTTTAAAACACTTTATTGCAAAACTAAGTTTGCCACACTCACATTGTAACAGATAAAAACAAGCCCATCAGTAAAAATAGCCATCAGTGTGTATCACACTCTCTCTCAGTACTTGCCATATCACAGCAAAGCCGATCGAACGCGGTGACGTCAGAGCCCCTTCCCTACGCGTTACGCCTCTGGTCACGTATCTTCATCAGGGGGAATTGATTCAGTAGATCCAACATCAATCACGATGCCCGCTGATGCCAACCTAAAAAAAGAAGGTTCCATTCCCAATGATGGCTGCCTGCCCTATGCCTCTGAGCTGGCTTGACAGCTCTTAAATATGTAAAGGGCAGGGCCACCTGGCGACATCACCTGAGTGACCCTGCCTCATGTGACATCATTGATGGGGTGGGGTTACAGAAAAGGGAACTGCACATTTAAAGGGTCAGGCCTCCAAGAATTTGAGTTATCTGCATAGTGGATGTAGGACGGGATACCAACACAAGGAGAGGCCATATACATGAGAAGCACCAACCTAAGGATCCCAGATAAAGGAAACAAGCACATATGACCTGTAAGAGGGCAGGTCTATAAGTGGTGGTGAGCGCAGTATTGAATGGTGGTAGCAAACATTTTGCATGTTTTGGAGTAAATACAGGAGGTGGAACATGAACACTAAAGAAATCACATGCATATCTTATGAATTGCGGACGTTTATTTGACTAACATTTATATTCATTATCACTATAGTCTATAAGCACGGAAATTTCTGAATTGCTAATTGTATGGTATGTATTGATATGCACTTTTAGGATTGAGTGATTTTAGGTTGTTAATTTAATTTTGTAGGTGAAGTTACTCCTTGATTTGAGAGGCCCAGCAATACACTGAGCGCTAACACTGTTATTATTTTAGACGTAAGTTTGGAAGGTGTGGGATAATTACTCATTTCATATTTTTAGTGTACAAATTCAGAATGTAAGAAATTACTCAGTAAAAGTCTAAAGTACACAGTACACATCCAATAATATTGCTTAGTGACAGTACCAGACAGTGGAGTGATGACCTGAAAAACAACCCAGCAGCACAGCGTGTGCATAAGCATCATCAAATGTCATCAAAGTGTTTCAAGTACAATATGCCTCCCAATAAAAATAAGGCAAAATTAGAACAGGTAAGATCAGGGAGACATACAAAAAAGATCTTTATTTCTAGGCCAGGTAAGTATACAAACTAGGGTTGCTCAATGACAGGTAAGTAAACAGGCATCAGGTATTTTGGCTGAATTACACATCCCTAAGTTTATCCTGTGAATTTTTGATTATGTTTACCCAGCATTCTGCTTACATTATAGTATTCACCTCTCGTTTCCCATGAACTATTGAAGGGCTGGTGGCTTGTTTCCAAAAGCATGGAATTAAGGATTTTGCCGCATTTAACCAGTGACCAGGGCTTTTTTTTCAGTGTGGGTGAACACATTTCCGGCACCTCCAACAGTGAATCTATGTAATACCAAGGGGTGCTGGGGGGTTTATTGTCACTAATGGAAGTCTATTATTGCATGAGGGTTCTTTGTTGCTGGGAGGGATCTCCTGTTGAATGAGGAGTCCATTGTTGCTTCCTTCTGCTGGGCCTATTGATGCTGGCTGCTGGAAGATCTTTTATTGATGCTGGGGGGTCTATGGTTGCTGGGGTGTATTTTATTCTGGGAGCTCTATTGTTTCTGGCTCTAGGGAATCTACTGTATTTTACTGCTTTTCTTATCATTAACAGATTACATACAAATTACTTAGCACCATAAAATGATATTTGGTTCTGTATTCTTTAAAAGGGGCTGAAGGTGGGTAGGGGGTGGAACTAAGGGAATGTGCTTGGAGGTGGGTAGGGGCAGAGACAAGGGGTGACTCAAAAGGGGCGGAGTTCAAGCACCAAATTCCTTGAGAAAAAAAGGGGGTAGTTGCCTCTCAAAAATTCTTATTCTTAAGGCAAGACTACCAAAGGTAGAGAAGTGTACCCCATTGGTTGCAACCCCACCAACATTGAGGGTCAGCAGTTGGGAACATCTGAGCTAAAGTGGAAGGGGTTTTATACTAGCTAGAGAGAAATTTATAGGAGGACTCCTGAATGAGTGCTAATAGAGAACATAGTTGAGGAATGGTTTACTTCTGTACTCTGTGTTAGCAAAGCAATTGGTTTAAGAATAAAACTAACTTGAAGTGCCACACCACTGCGAAGAGGTCCATGTAACAGAACCGGACCCCGACTGCACTAGGGTATTTCCGGTAGACTCCCGCTTCCCTGTCCAAACACAGATCCACGAACACCATTCTTAAAATAAAGCAGTCTATTTCCTGGTTTCTTTCAACACAGACACAAGATATAAACATTCAAGGGAACAACCCACCTCCCTGCATATGGACACAGGGCGGGGCAAACCAAATCTAGCAACCAGAGACACATCAGCAGACACCCCCCCCACCAAGCCAATACACAACCACATACATCCCATAATAGTTTGCTCCCAAGCAAGACACACAATAGAACAATGGGATGCGCCACATGGCAGTAAACAATGAACAACCCCCACACCCACAATATCAGGACATTCCACCCTGTACCCCTAACAGGCACAGGGTGACTTACACATAGGAGGGATATGGGGAGCTGAGACAGGGGTCTCCCCACCCCTCTAAAGTGAGCTGTGTTCCATGGGCCCCCCACCAAAAGTCACTCCCATCACAGTCCAGATATGACTTTTTTCATCAAAGGTCACGAGCACAATTCAAAGAAGTAGCCAATGCATTTCAGGGGTCTAAGTGCTCCCTTCATCAGAGCTTGTCTGGCAAAAAAATGAAAAATGAGAAGTGAACTGGACCTACAATGGTATTTTTTTCCCCGAGTAAATTAAAAGCACAGGCCTAATCAACAGTTTGTTTCAACTCTTTTTTTACATCACACTACAAGTCAAGGAGACTGTGAAGATCCTCTGGGGGTGTAGAAGCCGCTTGCCCAGGAACCAAATAATTTACATCAACACTAATACCTTAAGGTAACAATACCAGTAAAATAAACCTATGGGTCCAGACATAAATCGTCTATTTCGGTGGTGTGAGGGAATTCTGAGGAGGGTCTAAAACATTTTATGATTCCCCCCCCCCCCAGTATCCTTTCCTTCTTAAGAAAAAAAAAGAAAACGGTGATGATCCCTGTATCTATCCAACAAGACAGTGGGGATAAGGAGTCAGGTATATGTCTACACCTCTGTAACCAAAAAGAAACTTGCCATTTACATGAACACTTTAGAAGGGCTGTGGACATTCTCACACTTCAAAGGGAATGCACAGTAGCTTTGGTTCTATGTATTTTCTTTATTATTGTCAGGACGAAAAGGATTAAAACATTTTGGAGTCCAATAAATACGAAACATTGCGCCTAAATACTATTACATATTTACTTGTCAAATTTTTAAGTTTATCGTTGCCTCCTGCTGATAAAAGCCTGTGTACTGAGTTCAGTAATATAGCTACAAACACACACACACCTTAACCGTTTCAATACCGTGCAATTTTACACCTTCCTGCCCAGGCCATTTTTCAGGTTTCAGCGCTCTCACACTTTGAATGACAATTGCGCGGTCATACAACACTGTACCCAAACTAAAATTTTATCATTTTCTTCACACAACTAGAGCTTTCTTTTGGTGGTATTTAATCACCGCTGGGGTTTTTATTTTTTGCTAAATTAACAAAAAAAAGACCAAAAATTTTGAAAGAAAAACACATTTTTCTTTGTTTCTGTTATAAAAGTTTACAAATAAATAATTGTTCTTCATAAATTTAGGCCGAGATGTATTCTGCTACATGTCTTTGGTGAAAATAACCCAAATTAGGATGTATTTTTTAATTTGTAGGAAAGTTATAGAGTTCACAAACTAGACAGTTCGACGTACTTCATAAGAGGCATGGCGAGTTTTTTGAAGTTGTATTTTTATGTCATAATTTTTCGGAAAATTAAAAAATTAAATAAATTATTTTCACTTTTTTTTTTTTACATACTGTCACCAGTGCAGTAAAGCATCATCATATAACTGGCATGGCGGTTAACAGGGACACTGACTGGTGACAGTATGAAAAAAATATATATATATATATTTTTTTTATTATATTTAATTTTTTACTACATTTTTTTTTTATTTTTTTTAAGATTTTTTTTTCATATTTTACTATGACCAAAGTAGTACAAGGTTACCATAGTAACACTGTACTACTTTGGGGAAGTGATCAGTATTTTTTTTTTTTTTGTTTTACACAATTTGCTTATAGCAAAGAATTAGTTTGCTATAAGCAAGCATTTACCTGAATGAAATCGATTCATTCAGCTTTTTTTTTTTTTTTTTGTGCTTAGCTGTGATTTGGTCACAGCTAATCACATGACATGTGCATGTGATTAGCTGTGACCATTCACAGCTAGGCACTAGTATACAATGGATGGCATCATGAATGAAGCCATCCATTGTATACAACTGTCATGTGACCTGCTGTGATTGGTCACAGCAGGTCACATGGCACCAGCAACGGGAGCCGGTACTCGGATCTGTCATCGGCCGTGTCCAAGGTGCACGGCCCGTGACAGATGCCGCTCTGCATTACCGCAAACGGCGCATGTGCGGGAGCACGCCAAATGGCGTGCACCCGGAATGAAGAGGCACATCTGAAGCCGCCAAACGGCCATTGACCGGGCGGCTAATGGTTAAATATTTGGAGCAATGAGTCATCCTTATTCCTATTTCCACCTAAATTTACACACACATCTTTAACCACTAGCCTACAGGGCACTTATACCCCCTTCCAGCTTTCAGCGCTGTTGCACTTTGAATGACAGTTGCGCGGTCATGCAACACTGTACCATATGACATTTTTATCATTTTTTTTGTGACAGATAGAGCTTTATTTTGGTGGTATTTAATCACCTCTGGGTTTTTTATTTTTTTCTTAAACCAAAAACCACTGGAAATTTTGAAAAAAAAAAGTTTTTTCTTAGTTTTTGTTATAAAATTTTGTAAAAAAGTGATTTTTCTCCTTCACTGATGTGCACTAATGAGGCTGCACTGATGGGCACTGGTAGGCTGCACTGATGGACACTGATAGGTGGTACTTGTAGGTGGCACTGATGGGCATTGACAGGCATCACTGATGGGCACTGAAAGGCAGCACTCATGGCACTGATAGGCAGCACTGACTGGCACTGTTAGGTAGCACTGATGCACACTGATAGGCTGTAATGACTGGCACTGATAGGCACTGATGGGTGACACTGAAAGGCTGCTCAGATGGGCACTGAAATGTGGTACTGATGGGCACTGGCAGGTGGCATGGATGAGCACTGAGAGCTGGTACTGATGGGGCTACACAGATCATCAGGGCACACCGATCATCAGTACCCTGATGATCAGTGTACATGTCCCCTCTGCGGAAAGCTGATTACCGGCTCTCCTCGAGCTGTCAGCGTGACATCTCGTGGGGAGAGAAATGCAGATAACTGGCATTTCCCTTTTTACATGTGATCAGCTGTGATTGGACACAGCTGATCACATGACCAAGCCGACATCTTTGGCTTTTTCCGTGAATCGGTGATCCGCTGTGTCCGAGGGACACAGCGCACCGCTGATCGCCACGCTGCGCGCTACGGGAGCCGCGCATGTGCGCTTAGAATGGGAGGACGTCATATGACGTCCTCCCAGAACGAGAGAACCACCTTGCGTCCATCATATTACTATGGGGCAGGTGGGAGGCAGTTAAAGAGTCCCAGCAATGCCTCGATCCGATTCCTCTTTTCCATTAGGCTGCTTTCACACTGAGGAGTTTTTGAAGCACTTTTGCGTTAAAACAAAACGCTTGAAAAGCAAAAGAAAAAATGCTTCCCTGTGTATGTGAATGTATATCTATGTATGTTTTCACACTGAGGTGTTGCAGTGTGGTGTAAAAACTCCTGCTTGCAGCATCTTTTAGGCATGTTTAAAAAAAAAATGCCTCTTCCCATTGAAATGAATGGTAACTGCCTCAAAAATGCACCACACATGTGGGAAGGTCTGTAAGGCTGTTTCAGTTGTCAGCAGGATTCCCCACTGACAGCTGAATGTAAAGAAAGAAGTGCCAGCAATTAAAATATAGTTAACAAAATGACATGGCCCCCCCCCCCGCAAAATCCCTACCAGACCCTTATCCGAGCATACAGCTCGGCAGGTCAGGAAAGGGGGGGTGGGGACCAGCGAGCACCCCCCCGAACCATATCAGGCCACATGCCCTCAAGAAGGATGATTACAGAACAGAGCACTTTTCTAAACAAAGAACTCAACAGATGATTTTACATTTCAGACACAAAAAAAAGAAAATATAAAATCAGATTAAATTGACAACTACGGCTGCATTTCTATTTGCAAAAGCAATGGGAGTCTGTCAGCTCCCGCAGCTAGTCGTGGCCACTCTCGTGTGGGGAAGAGGCCCTTGTCCTCATCAACATGGGGACAAGGTGCTTTGGGGGAGCCCCCCTGGCCAAAGCACCCCACTATATTGAGACGCATGTGGCCTGATATGGTTTGGGGGAAGTGCTCGCTGGTCCCCACCCCCCCTTTCCTGACCTGCAAAGGCTGCATGCTCGGCTAAAGGTCCATGGATTTTGGGGGGGGAACCCCACGCCATTTGTTTATTTTTTTTAATTGCCGGCAATTCTTTCTTTTACTTTCAGCTGTCAGTGGGGAACCCCGCTGACAGCTGAAACATTACCGCATGGTTTTCACTACTAAAATACCATATGACTTGATTAAATAACTCATGCGGTATTTTAGTAGCGTTTTTAGTGGATTCAAATGTTTTTTTTTAAAAATGCTATAATGCTATGCAATTAGATACCAACACATGCAAATCTGCCCAATTTGAGCTAGAAAACATATCCAGGATGTTCCACTTGAAAAATGCCTCAAAAACACTCCAAAAACGCTGGTCATTTGTCAAGCATTTTTGAGGCGAACCAGTGTGAACGCAGCCTTAGGGTGCATGAACACCTGCGAATGCAGATGTTCCCATGATTAACAGCAGCAGAAAGCAATATGAGGCTGCTGGCTCCCTCAGCTTACTGCAGCCACTCGCATGTATTTGTTCATGCTGCAATTGTTCATGTGTGATGGGCGCATGAGAGATTACACGAGAGTGGCCACGACTAGCTGCGGGAGCTGACAGCCTCCCATTGCTTTTGCAAATAGAAATGCAGCCGTAGTTGTCAACTTAGTCTGATTTAATATTTTCTTTTTTTTGTGTCTGAAAGGTAAAATCCTCTGTTGTGTTCTCTGTTTAGAAAAGTGCTCTGCTCTGTAATCATCCTTCTTGGGAGATTTTGTTTTTTTTTTTTTATTATTACTACTTTCTCCTCACTTTCCTGCTCGGTTCGTATTTCTCCATCTCATTGTCTACTGACTTTAAAGGTAACAGGGATTCAGGGAGTGTCAGGGGTGCAGTATCATGGGTACAGGTAGGTTCAGTTACAGGTTGGTATAGTGTCAAAGGTGCATTTTCCGGGGTGTACTTGGAAGTCTACAGAGATTCTTCTCCAAACGAGAATAGCACCACCTGAGGTAGGCTCCAGGACTGCATCACATTTGTTTGAGCTAAATTCTAGAGGCTTTACTTAGTATGGGGTATAGGGTCATTAAGATTGTTATTTAAGTATAGTGATGATTTGGGCCTGCTTCAGACCTATGCATTACATTATTGTCTTTTAACACACGTTGCTGCAATGCAGAGCCCTACAGTGCATTTAGAATGGCATGCCGATGTACAAGTACAGTAGGTGCAAATGGACTCACGTGGCAACACAGCACAGTGCACAAGGGTCCTTTTTTTCTTGTAGTATCAGCCTGTCCTAAATAAAAGGGCTGCCTTAGCACAAAGTACATTAATGTGCAAAATACCACACTTTAAGGTGTTACTAACCCGAGGACCCTGCATTCACTGTATCTAGTCTCCCACAGTACACAGAACATGGAAATGCAATTATTGTAGTAAATATAAACTGCTAAATACCTTTTCTCAGCAGCAGTATATAATCTTGTGATTACTATCAGTGTCCAGCTGAGCACTGGTTAAAGCTTGTAAGAGGAGTTTTCATTCTGCTCTGACTGTCCTATAAGTCTGCATAACCCCTGACCCTCTGGACAGTGCAGATTTGACCTGTGCTGATCACATGCACCCTCCCAAATTTAAAAAAAAAACCTTTTTAACAATACACACTAAACTGAGTATGTGCAGTGACTCCTAGAGTTCTACTATCAGCAGATGGATTGAGGACTGTATAAGAAGGGGAAGATCAGAGAAGCCAGCATCAACCAGCCATTTTATACAATGCAGAGGATTAACCCCTTATGTTCCACAGTATTACAAGCATACTTTACTGCATATACAGACTGATTTTACTGTTGTAAGTTTAGTAACACTTTAACATGTATGCAGTAATGCTCCTTAACAGAACAGCATAGTGTGAAGGGTAGCTTAAAGCAGAAATCCAGGAAACTATTTTTTTTTTTGCCAGGACAGACCCACTGCATGGGTTAAATGCAAGTTTTGTCCTAGGGGAGAGGACACCGAAGATATACTCACCTGACCCAGCAATTCTCCTCGCACCAGACCAGTCATTTCGGCTCTTGCCCCTTGTGCTCCAGCGGTCTTCTAAATGGACTGTTCTTGACCTCTGCACGCTCAATGCTCGCTCCACCCACAGTCCACTGCTGTGGACTGATCCATACAGTGGGGCATAGCCCCACTTCATGGTAAGTAAAAAATGTAACTGGAGTTCTGGTTTACCATTTTGGACTGCTGGCTATTGATGTCTGGACTATGAGGGAGGGGGCATTCTAAAATAACAGGCAATATTTGATTTACATGGTTAAGAAACTTCCAGCTTATGAAATCTGAGTTGCTTTATTATGTTTAAAAAAGGTAGGTTTAAAATCTTAGCAAATCTTTTTTTAAAGCAGTTCTGGATTTAAGGCCTCATTCACAGGACTAATGGCACCAAGAATCAGCCCAAATCAATGGCATGTATGCACAGGCATTTGTAACCAGCAGTGAGGCAGAAAAGTGACATTGCTGGAACCACACATTCAAGCATTGGAAGAAAGGAGTGGCCCTTAAAGGGTAGCTCTACTTTCATGGAGAACAAAAATAATATAACATATACAATTGCTGTACAAGTCATATTGTAAATTAATGAATATGATTAAAAATGACCTTTTCTTTTCAATCTTCAGTGCTGTAATTTTCTGTACAATTAAATACAATATGGCAACCTGGATGCGTTCTGTACACAGATGACATATGGAAGGCCCCACAGATATGTCATTTCATGCTTGTGTGATTGGCTCACCGATTTTTCCCAGAAGTCTGCCCTAAGATACAAGTCAAATTTGGACATTCCCTGCAACAAAAATGTCATTTTTGGTGAGATACCCCAAAGGGAAATCACATCTAAAGGGATGCAGACCCTGCCACGTTCGTACACAGTGTGTACAGAACTTCCCCTGAAAGTATATTTTTCTGCTTGTGTGATTGGCTTACTGTTTTTCCCACAAGTCTGCACTTATAAATGCAGTTAGATTTTTGGCATCTCCTGCAGCAATAATGTAATTTTTGGTAAAATACTCCCTATAGGAAATTACAATGGGAAAATCACTCCCATTAGATTCACACTGCACATGAACACAGGCAAACAAACAGCTGTTTTTCTCAGAATAAAATAAGGTAGGAATCTGCAACAAAGTTTGCTAAAATCCCTGCAATGTACATTGATCACCCTGAGGGGAATGTTTTTTTCTCAAAAAAAGTGGAGTCATTGTTTAACTCACAGCATGTCATTGATTTGTACCAGCTGTTGGCTGTGGCAGATCTCAAACATATGTGCATACCTGCCACAGAATTACATTGATTCTTGACATAGTGTGGCCAGAATCGGCTGTGTGAATGATCAAAATATAGTGGAAGCTACTACTGCTAATATAATTTTTTTTACTATTTACATGAAAATAAAAACATGCCATTGACAGTATAAATATTCACCAAATTTCTTAATCAAATTAAGTGTCCGCCACTTTTTGTCATGGAACCCATGGTGTGTTACTCCTTCTTGGGTTGATATCTCTGCTACATCAGCTTCTTTTCCTCCCCTGTTCAGCTACTATTGTCCCATCCCCACCATCAACATTTGTGCTTCTTCCCTTCACCACCAGATGGCACCCTACTCTAAAATCAGCTCTTGCTTCCTCCCCCAGAACATGAACCGTATGTTGATAATCTGGTGTATGTTCTAATAGACAACATTTTGATAAAATTATTCTTATCTCTGCTTTTATTTATTTAGATCATCCATTCTTGGGTTCTTCTAGCATAGTGCTCCTCAAACTGTGGCCCTTTGCTTGCTTTTATCTGGCTCTTGGGGCACTTGTTCATCCAATGACACCAACAAAGGGGAACAATTCCTGCCAATGACACTAATGATGGGGCACAATTCCCACCAATTACTCCAACGATGGGGCACAGTTCATCCTAATGACACCAATGATGGGGCACAATTCCTCCCAATAACACCTTTGAAGGGGCACAGTTCCTCTCACTGACACAAAAGATGGGGCATTATTTACTCCCTCTGATGCTGGGACATTTTTTACTCCTGATGGTCATGATCTGGCCCCTCTAGAGTCTGAAGGTCTGGCCCTTTGTTTAGAAAGATTGAAGACCCCTGTTGTACAAGTCTTGGTCTTAGGGGTTCCTTGAGCTGTGATTGATTGTCCTCCTGTTTGATGGTGCCTGGATCGCTGCAGGTCCATCACCACTTGACAATACCAGCTGCATGACAGAAATGATCTTTTTAGTTGTCTAACAGTGGAATCCTAACCCCCATTGTAAGGGTGGTGTTCTTCTTACTGATCCGATGGTAAGCTGCATTTTTTCAACAGACCGCTGATGAATTTATTTTTGTAAGGGTTCCCTGAGATCTGAAAGTTATATTCGGGTTCTTCTGGGGTAAGGAGGTTGAGAAATGCTAATTTAGATGATCTTCCAAATGTCTTTTTCCCTTACATCTCTATTTTGCCCACCTACTTCTGATTGCAGAAGACCATGAGTGTTCTCAAAGTCTTTGCATAGTCTCTCAAACATTTATTTGTGTCTGCTTTTTATTTTGAATTCATTAATTGAAATTGTAAAAAATAATGCTTCTTTAAAATCTGGTTATGTAACAATTTAGCCAATCTATCTCAGATTGTGTCCTGCTTTTCAGTGTTCTGAATGCTGACTAGCCCTTTCAGAATGTTGTTCCATTCAATAGTGAATGAACCTTTTTACACAAAGCCATACTTGTAAACAAACACTGCTGGGAACAGCTATGAAACCTTCATTACAGGTTCTAGACAGGCTCATGTCGCAAACGCGCGCATCCAAGATGGATGCGGTTCAACCATTTTGTTTTCAGACTCCATCTTGCTAAGGGTATCCATTTCCCCCTCATTCCTTCCCCCTCCCTTCCTGAGAGGCACAGTGACAGATGTGGCTGGTTATGGGTCACTGACAGGCCAAGGCACCTAGTTCAGTGCCTAGCAGTCTGTGGAAGTGTAGCCTCTCTCACCTAGGCCAGGATAACTCAGCTGTCCTAAGAGAATTGGAGACTCACTGTCCCAGAAGCTATAACATTTCACACCTCGCAAGGAGATAAGGCAGCTCTCCCAGGAATTGAAAGAATTGTAACCTCATAAAACCTAGCTCAGTGTAGGTGGCATGATCAGATAACTTCTGGTAAAACAGTTTTTCCCCTATTTTTCATATCTTGAAATATGGAAGACTTACATAAAAACCAAGCACCTCGTCAAATGGCCAATGTGCAGAAGAACATTTTGATGGGTCACTCTGCCACCTCAGATCATCAGGGGAGCCAAAACATAGAACTCGTACACCATGTAATGTACAATTTCATAATTCATATCTACATGATCCTTAGACTTATCTGCATAATAAAATACCTGCGGAGAGATTGTCGCTTGTGCAGCTGGGAAGTTATAGGCTAGAATATGAATTATGAAAGATGCTGGTTTTAATTTTGGGTTCCTCCTGCCAATCCCTCCCTAAATAGAGTATTGGTCAGTTACTCAGAGCCACCCCCCTGCTGGGGGACTTTAAAAAACAGGTTAGCAGGCCTAAAGAAGTAAGTTGAAGACATCTCCTATCTTTCCATTGTAACATAGGGAGATCAAATCCCACTTCTGCTCTGCAACTTGGATCTGCTGACCCAGGGCTTTGGCAAGTACTTTAACTCTTCCCTTTCTCTCTGATATCTCTTTGCTGTACTATGGTTCTTTGTGTGTGTGTATATATATATATATATATATATATATATATATATATATCATTTTTTCTGTAAATATTTTTATTACACCGTGTTTGACCTTTTAGCAATAAATCTTCCTTTCTGAAAGTGTTGAACTGTTTCTATAGCTTTTAATTGCAATTTACGAATCCCTGCCTTTAAAGAGATGCTACTGTTTGTTTAACCCTCTGTGTAAAAGACCTGTGTTATGACCGTTTTATACAGATGATTATATCGACCATTATAGTGTCATAGCTGAAGCCGAGTTTCCTCTTTCTCTGTACCAAAAAGGAGGTAGTGGCAGTGAATGGTTAATTGCGTGATTAACCTGACCCAGTAACAAGCGCATTCAGGCTGCAGGCACAGATTGTAGTCCATTAGCTGGAAAATCGCTGTGCAGGGTGCAGCTGGGTGTGGCATTGTTACGCACGTCACATCGCGATTTCCGATTGGCCAGTCCTTCGGTCACGAGTTTGGTGAGAAGGTCTGGGGTCTGACGCCGCAATCGTGACAGCTCACAGTCCAAAAAAATGAATACCAAAACCATCAGTAGTTTGGTATCCAAACTGGAGTTCACATCCTTGCTTTATGGAACTTTTACATGTGAAACAGGTGTCAGGAAAGGACAGCACTACAAATGTAAGTAGTAGTAAGTTCTAATGTCATCACAGTGAATACGTTTCAATGGCTCATGGATAGTACTGACAATTCTTCTTTGAAATATTTTCAATGTAAGAGGTCCAATAAAAGCTGTTCTTATAACAATGCACACCATGGGCTTTTTGGGGGGTTGACTAATGTGTCACATTAAAAGTGCTTAAAGTGTTAAAAAAAAACTCACAACAGTAAAATCAATCTGTATATGCAGTAAAGCATGTTTGTTATACTCACTGTGGAACCTAAGGGGTTAATACTCTGCATTGTGCAAAAAGGATGTTTGATCCTGACTTCTCTGATCCTCCCCTTCTTCCAGTGTACTAATAAGACATATCGTGTGGAGACACTATGCACATGCTCAGTTTACTGTGTATTGCTAGAGAGGTTTTTTTGCTTGGGAGAGTGCATGTGATCAGCACAGGGCCAATCAGCACTGTCCAGATAGAGGTCAGGGGTTCTGCATCTTCCTAGAGCAGAAAGAGAACTCCTCCTACAAGCTTTAACCAGTGCTCTGCTGAAAACTAATAGAAGTCACAAGACTACTCTAACTGCTAATGAGAAAAGGTATTTAGCAATTTATATTTACTAAAACAATTGCATTTCCATGTTGTGTGTATTGTGGGAGAGCAGATATAGTGAATGCAGGGTCCTGGGTTTAGTAGCACTTGAAATATGTCTGCCAGACAGTTCTTAAAGAGATATGAAATCATTTGCTTAGTAATGCTTCATTTATGTTAGGTTTAGTGAGTAGTGGAATATATAATATTGTTTTTTGATAGGGGAAATGTTGTTGGCTGACATCCAGTTTTCAATAAGAGGAAGTTTTGTTTCCTGTATAAAGAAAGACCTTAAAGTGTTACAAAACCCACAACAGTAAAATCAGTCTGTATATGAAGTAAAGAATACTTGTTATACTCACTGTGGAACTGTTTGATCCTGTCTTCTAGGATCCTCTCCTTCTACTGTCCCTAATATATCTCCTGATAGAACAGAGGCATTGAGGCAAGCTGCACATGCTCAGTTTGGTGTTTTTTTTTCCCTGGTGCATGTGATCATCACAGGGCCAATAAGGGCTGTTCAGACAAAGGGTCAGGGGTCCTGCAGCCTCATAGCAGAGAATGAAAACTCCTCCTACAAACTTTACCCAGTGCTTGGCTAGACACTGATAGAAGTCACAAGACTGCTCTAACTGCTGAGGAGAAAATCTATTTAGCAGTTTATATTTACTAAAATAGTTGCACTTCCATGTTCTGTGTACTGTGGGAGACCAGATATAGTGAATGTAGGGTCCTGGGTTTAGTAACACTTTAACAATATGCAGTGCAGTGTAGGGATGAGTGAATATGCGGTTCAATCCATGAGGAGTTAGTCAAACCCTGCTTTAAATTTGTGATACCTGAACTTAGCTTTGAGCCCCATTGAAATCTACGGGAGGTGAATCTTGATACCAAACTCAGGTAATTTTTTAGGCTAATAGAGAAGCTATTGTCAGTGCTCTTGCCATGAGGAGCTGGGAACTAGTGGCCCTGCAGACATTTAACAAAGCAAAAAAAAATAAAAGTTTAAAAAATGTCCTACAACAGGGGGAGGTTCCTTTTAATGCAACTCAGGGGGACACATGGGAAAACACTAATCCCTTAAATTACAAGCTTGGGAAGATGCCTTTAAGCTGTATACGATGTTATGGAACTGTACAATTTTCACAGACCGCATCAGCAACGCTGTAATCTGGCATCACATATTTTGGATGTATAATTGATTTTTTTAACCATTACATTTAGCAGTTCTTAAAGAAAAACTGTCACTCTCACTGTCAAAAGTTAGTTTGGACAAGATTGGTTTAAATGAATACTTAAGACTCTGGCCGCAGTGCATGCCTCGTGCAGTAAAGCTGGATATACATGTATCGAAATTGGGCCAGTTCAGCAGGAACGGCAATGCAAACTGGATAAAAATAATGGCAGCTGAGAAGGGGGAACCAATTATAATTTGTGGAGGTGCCACATTTAGTAGTAGACTCCTTTTTAAATCCCACTTGGTCCCCATTGGCCTTTTCCTGTAAGTCTTTCTCCAGGGACAAGGGGGAAAGGGCAGGCAGCAGAAATTAAGAATAAAATCCTACAGACATAGGCTGCCTTGAAACTCAAGGCAGCACTTGTCAACAACCAACTCACCATCTCCAGTAACAACCTTCCCATGCCAGGTTTTTGCTGGAGCAGAAGAAAAAACCCTGCATTCCGAGTACCTGTGTTCCATCTTGGCACTTCCAGCTGAAAATAGCCCCTTCCTCTAGTTTATGGCCTGGGAATATCCAATATTTACACTTTTTTTTTCATTTTTTTAACATTATTTACAGTTTCAGAATTTTTACACTTACCTTTTTTACTTTAAAAAATGTTTTTATTTTATTTTTACCTCATAAGGCTGCCCCTGTTAAACAAACACTGGCAGGAACAGCAAGGCTGAAACTAAAACCCTTACAAGCATTCATTCCAATGGGCTAATGGTTGCCACTGGCTGGAGATGGCCTGATATGTGCTTGAGGTTCTAGCCTATCCTGCTGCACATGTCATTTCAGAGAAGGCATTCAGCACAGTGGGGAGATTTGTGACTTGGAAGCTGATAAAATCAATCAGCCCTGGTTCACAGAGGAATACCAAACACCATCTGCAGATGTTACTAATAAAATTCATACATATCTTTAATATACGTTTAACTAAGAAGAAAAACTAAATCTCGGGTATAAGGGGATACAACAGAGGGTTATGGTGCACATAGAATGAGGATGTTTGGTAATTTGGGTACACAGTGTACGCATGAGGCGATACCTGGACCCTACAGAGGTTGCACAGGCAGTCCAACTCCTCCAGGATGGCAGATCAATACATGCCATTGCGTTCGCTGTGTCTCCCAGCACAGTCTCAAGAGCATGGAGGAGATTCCAGGAGAAAGGGACCCACTTTCCCCCAAAACAGACAGACAGGCCGTTACTCTAGGAGATCTGGACAGGGCTGTAGAAGGTCCTTAACCCATCAGCAGGACCGGTATCTGCTCTTTTGTGCAAGGAAGAACAGGATGAGCGTTGCCGGAGCCCTACAAAATGACCTCCAGGAGGCCGCTGATATGAATGTCTCTGATCAAACAATCAGAAACAAACTTCATGAAGGCCCGATGTCCTCTAGTGGGCCCAACATCCTCTAATGGGCCCTGTGCTCACTGCCCAGCACGATAGAGCTTGTTTGCCATTGAATACCAGAATTGGTAGGTGCGCCCAGTGCTTTTCACAGATGAGAGCAGATTCACCCTGAGCACATGTTGCAGACATGAAAGGGTCTGGAGAAGCCGTGGAGAACATTATGCTGCCTGTAACATCATTTAATCTGATGTTTTCAAAGTGTTCCTTTAATTTTTTTGAGCAGTGTATAAGCTTCAGTGCTATTGCACATGAAAAATGAACACCAACTGTATTGAAAGCCTCCCTTGCCCAAAGTCAAATCACCTGCAAAGATGATGTAAAAATGTATCTATAGCTTAAAAAAAAGACTTTTGACACTTCTGGGAGGAGCGAGTGATGTCACAGTGCCTCACCACTGCCTCCTGGGATAGTTTTTTTTTATATTGCCTTTGCAGGCTATTTGAGTTTGGGAGTTGAGGGTTTTCAGTAGAGTGGACCTTCCATTTTCATAGAAAGTCTATGTTTAAAAAAATGTCTGTGAAAACAACTTGCAGCCAGCAACACTGAGGAAATATGCCCTGTGAAAACAAACATGCAGCCTGTCATCAGTGTAGTGCACGTGGAGTGGGCCAAGCGAAGAGTCCATGCCACTAAATTCTCCAAGATACACCGAATTGTTCTACCTACAGGACATTCAGTAATGGTTTATATCTATTTTAAACTCTCATAGCTCAAGCACACTGCCAATACGGCTGATGTGACCTCACTCTTTTATAGTGAGGGGGCTGGCTTATCCAAAAGCCCCCTTACTGGTCCTTCTAAGCCAGCTGACCTATAGCCAGTCAGTGCGTTATGGTTTAAAATGATTTGGTTTGACAAATACCCACATTCGTATGCTGGGACAGCGAACCTTGAACACACAGGATTGTTGTGAAACAATTATAGTGGCAAATTAATTCCTCATCACTAGTGCACTGCACACACCGTCACACCAATGCACATGTAGCCGTTATGTGACCTCTTGTGTTTTAATTCAGTAATGCACAAGTCACTATGAAAACATCGTCATTCTAACTTTTAATGTTGAAGTCTAGGAATAAAAAATGTATTTACTTTTATTCCTCAATAGCCACAAAAGGATATACACAGATCAGCCATAACTTTCTAAACACCCACCTAGTATTGAGTAGGTTCCCCCTTTGCCTCCAAAACAGCCTTGACCTATCGGGGCATGGATCCCACTAGACCTCTGAAAGTATTTTGTGGTATCTGGCATCAAGCTGGCAGTAGCATGGCCTTTAAGTCCTGTAAGTTGCAAGGTGGGGCCTCCATGTATTGGACTTGTTTTTCTAGCACATCCCACAGATGCTCGATTGACTGAGCTCTGGAAACATCGGAGTCCAATCACACTTCATACTCATTGTTGTGTTCCTCCGCGTCCGTGACATATCCCACCGCTGCCACCAATATGTCACGGACGCGCGATCGCCACCCTCAACATGCGACAAGCGCACGACCGCGACCAACAAAGGTCATGCCCACGGTGTCAGACCCCAGACCTTCTCACCAAACTTGTGACCGAAAGACCGGCCGATTTAAAACCACGATGTGACCTGCGTAACAATGCCACACTCGGCTGCACCCTGCACAACGATTGTCCAGCTAATGGAACGCAATCGACGCACCGACAGCCTGAATGCGCTTGTTACCGGGTCGGATTAATTACGCAACTAACCCTTCACTGCCACCACCCCTTTTTGTACAGAGAAAGGGAAAACTCTCTTTATCCAATATACACTGTATTGGTTGAAAAGTCGCCTGTCCAATACGGTCACCGCAGGCTGATTGGGCAGAGGATTAAACAAACACAGTAGCGTCTCTTCAAAAGGCAGGAATTCGTAAATTCCAATTAAATGCTTTAGAAACAGTTTAACACTTTCAGAAAGAAAGAGATTTATTACTAAAAGAGTCAAACAGGTGCAATAAAATATTTACAGAAAAAGATGTAACTAAGATATATATTTATATATAAAAATAGCACAGCACAGCAAAGAGATAACAGGGAGAAGTTAAAAGGTTAAGTTACTTGCCATGTTAAGCCTTAAGGTAAGCAGATCCAAGTTGCAGAGTGAGGGGTCTTTGATCTCCTGCTGTTACGATGTTAAAATTGGGAGATGAGTTTAGCTTCCTTCAGGCCTACAGCCTGTGTTTTTTAAAGTCCCCCAGCAAGGGGGGTGGTGCTGAGTAACTGGCCAATACCCTGTTTTGGGCGGGATCGTCGGATGGGCTCTGCATTAAAACTGACAGCTTCATAATCCATAATATGAAACATATGTGACAGCTGACCTGAGGAATGTTCATTTAACTTCTGTCACCTGGCTGGTAGGGTTTATGAGGTTCCAACTTCTTTCAAGTCCAGGAAAAAAACTACCTTATCTTGGTTAGGAGGTGTGAATTTACACAGGCCTTGGGACAGAGTGTCTGCTGTCTCTATGGGGGGGCTTTGTAGCGCCTGGCCCCCTGCTGCTCCAGCCTGCCAGCAACTTTTAACACCCCCACATCTGTCCCTGTGCCTCTCAGGAAGGGAGGGGGTAGGGAATAAAGGATTGAGGAATACTTCTAATAAAAAAGGGGAACTCCGCGTCCATCTCTGATGAGAAAGTTTGCTACAGGGGGAGCCTTATCTTCCAAACACAACACATGAAACTAAAATCTAACCACTCACATATTTAAGCTATAAATATCACCAACATAACCATAGCAATACAATGGCAGAATTCATGGTTTCCTGGCAGAACATTGCCTAAAGCATCACACTGCCTCCACCAGCTTACCCTCTTCCCACACTGCAGCCTGGTGCCATCTCTTCCCCAGGTAAGGGACGCACACCCACCTGGCTGTCCACATGATGTAAAACAAAACATGATTCATCAGACCAGGCCACCTTCTTCCATTGCTCTGTGATCCAGTTCTGATGCTCACATGCCCAGTGTAGGCTTTTGACTTTAGACACAGGTCAGCATGGGCATCCTGACTGGTCTGTGGCTATGCAGCCCCGTACACAACAACTGCGATGCCCATTTTTTTTGTTTTCAACACACCAAATTCAGGGACGTTTACTTGCTGTCTGATATACCCCACAACTTTCAGATTCCATTTTAACATAATAATCAATTTTATTTACTTAACTTGTTAGTGGTCATAAAAATATGACTGATTGATGGAAATCTACTTTCTGTGCACCGAATGCCAAGCCCAGTTATACCTTTGTGTAAGTAGCATTGACATTATCCCTATGGTGCCCATAGCCTGTGTAGAAGGCAGAGTTGTTGGAGGAACCAAGCACACTACAGGCTGCCTGCAGAAAACTAGAGGGGGCAAATACAAGACCATGCACCATGCAATAATGTTGGGATCCACCCAAATACCTTACAGGCAGCTGGCTCAGCCACGTAGCACACCGCTGAAGTCCCGAGCCAACCTTTCATGCCCCTCCACATCCCAGCGCTCCAGTGAGCTTTAGAGGGACAGAGAAATGAGCTGCTAATTGAAAGTCATGGCTCTCTGCTCAGAAAAGACCAGGAGTTGAGCGATCAGTGGTCACCTCATCATTCAGTTCTTGAGCTAAGAGCTGGTGGGGGACAGCTGCAGTATCGAACCAAAGCTGCAGCCATATAGGTATTATGTATGTTTTTTATTTCCAAAATCTCTCCTTTAATTTAAACTATGGCATTTTAACAATAACTAATAATGGAACAGCAACATTTCTATTGACCAATATTCAGAATGGTTCACAGTGCTTGTCCAGAGCCAGAGCAGAATATTGCCTATATTTCTAAAAATAACAGGATTGATTAAAACAGGAACTAGCATGGTACTGCCCGTTATAAGTCATTTCAGAAGTAGACTGAAAATAACATATAAAATATCTAGACCAGGGGTCTCTAAACTTTTGAAACAGAGGGCCAGTTTACTGCCCTTCAATCTTTAGGGGGGCCGGACTGAGGCCAGTGGGAGTAGAAAATGCTCCAACTGGCCACATGGGCTTGGTTTACTAAATGTGGGTAAAAATGTTTTACATAATTGGTGTCAGTGGGAGGAATAGTGTTCCATCATTGGTGTCAGTGGGAGGAATAGTGCCCCTATGTTGGTGTCGGTGGGAGGAAAAATGCCCAATCATTGGTGTCAGTGGGAGGAATAGTGTCCAATCATTGGTATCAGTGGGGGGAATAGTGTCCAATCATTGGTGTCAGTGGGAGAAATAGTGCCCAATCATTGGTGTCAGTGGGTGGAATAGTGCCCTATCATTGGTGTCAGTGGGAGGAATAGTGACCGATCGTTGGTGTCAGTGGGAGAAACAGTGCCCAATCATTGGTGTCAGTGAGTGGAATAGTGCCCCATCATTGATGCCAGTGGGAGGAATAGTGCCCCATTGTTGGTGTCAGTAGGAGGAATAGTGCCCAATCATTGGTGTCAGTGGGAGGAATAGTGACCCATCGTTGGTGCCAGTGGGAGAAATAGTGAGCAATCACTGGTGTTAGTAGGTGGAATAGTGCCCCATCATTGATGTCAGTGTGAGGAATAGTGCCCCATCATTGATGTCAGTGGGAGGAATAGTGCCCCATCGTTGGTGTCAGTGGGAGAAATAGTGCCACATCATTGGTATTAGTGGGTGGAATAGTGCCCCATCATTGATGTCAATGAGTGGAATAGTGCCCCATTGTTGGTGTCAGTGGGGGGAATAGTGCCCCATTGTTGGTGTCAGTGAGGGGAATAGTGCCCTGTCTTTGGTGTCAGGGGAAGGGATAGTGCTTCGTATCAGTGGAGTGGCCCAAGGGCCGAATAAAAGCAAGCAAAGGGCCACATCCACCTTGGGGGCCACAGTTTGGAGACCCCTGATCTAGACAAATGTCAGAGAGGTAAATTCTCAGCATGCTATGTGAAGGGAGGAAGGATAGGAAAGGGTAAAGCATGAATTCAGCATTAAAATTGTGAAATCTAACTGTAAAAATACATATTTTGCTAAGAGTTGCTTGAACTAAACATTAGTGAAAGGTACACTGCATGCTACAAGAGAAGAAACTTTACATTTCATACTCTGAGGACCAATTAACCTTGGTTCCTTGATACGACTTCTCTAAACTTTCTTGGCCTTCTAACATCCATCTGCCATAGCAGTTACTTTTTATATCCTTTGAGTTCTTGTTTATCTGAAAAATATTTATTAAAGGGAGACAAATGTTGCTTCTTAAGAAAAAGGGAAACACCTGCTAAAGTTTAGATATGTAAACATGAGAATATTGGTTCTGCTTCACCAAACACATAAAGGATAACACCAATGTGCAAACACTCAACACTGGAACTACAATATGTACAAATATATCCCAAAACTATGCAGCTAAGTAACCAGCTTATGTAAAACAAATGATTGTGTTTCTAATATTCTCAGATATCCTGAGACACAGTGCATCCAGCAGTGATCAACACAGATGATAGCTGGCTCTGCAGACAGCTACGGATAGCTACCACTGCTGCTGACTTCTCATTGAAATGTGCGGGGCTTGGCGGCCTCAGCTAGCCATTCACAGGTGGCTGAAGCAGCTGCAGGAGTCAGCAGATTCCTGATGTGATCATTTCCACCAGTGATGGTCACCTGTGCAAAAGTCGGCCATACACGGGTCAAATTCCAAACAAATTTTCTTTGGAAAATTGGAAATTTCATGCATTTTGTAATCTGATGGTACCACCATTGATTTTGAAATACAACCAACCAAGCCTTTAATTTCATGTCATGTTGCTACAGAAAAAATTGTTTGTGGCCAAGAATTTTCTTTTCATTTCTTTCCAGGTCACAGCTCATGCTTATTTCTTTTTCGATTACATTTCTCACATGATTCTCTCATCGATTAGAAATTCATTCATTTTTCAATCACTCAAATTTGATGGTCGTTCAAAAATCGGACTTTGCTGTAGCCCACTAATGGTGCGAAATTTGAATGAAAATTCTTAAGCATTTTTCGATCAAAAATCAAAAACATCATTCGTTCTGTAATCCGATGGTGCCACCAATGATTTCGAAAATTGGACGTTTTTCACAAATTTTCCAGCATGCCTGATAAACTAAATTGGGAGGAACCACGAAAATCGGCCGGCGCCATTGCCCCAATAACAGAGCAAAAATCAGCCAATTATTCTTAGGTCCGATTTTCAAATGAAAAATTGTTCAAAAATCGACCCTTAGAAAAGATTTTTGAAAAAAAAATAAATGTCTGGCTTAAGACTGGCCACACACTATACAATTTTCTGTCCAATTTCTGCCCACTTTCCTTTAGATTTACCTTCAGCTATGTAGTGCAAGGTCCTGGCTAATTGGATACAACTGAAAGTGTTGTTTAGGTTTTACCTCATATTATATGGTTTTCAGTAAATGTAAATCAAAAATCTCAAGAAAATTGTATTATGTATGGCCTTTAACTGGCCTTACATGGGTCGAATTCTGAAAAAATTTCCTTTCGAAAAAATTTTCTAACGATTTTCATTTGAGTTTCCCATCATTAGTGGGCCGCAGAAATGGCCGATTTTTCATTCAACCATCAAATTTGAGTGATCGGGCATGCTGGAAATTTTTTGAAAAACAAACCAATTTCTAATCAATCATGGGAGAATCGCACAAGAAATATAATCAAAAAAGAAATGAGCATGACTTGTGACCTGGAATGAAAAGAAAATTCTTGGCCATGAAAATTCTTTTCTGTAGCAACTTGAGGTGATATTGAAGGCTTGGTTGCACCATCGGATTACAAATTTTCTGATTTTCTAAGGAAAATTAATTCAGAATTTGATCAATGTATGGCCTGCAAAATGCTGGCCATACACTGTTAGAAAATTGTTTGAGAAAAACTGTCAAATTTATAAAGATCTGTCAAACATGCATGCGATAACACCATCATTGCATCAAAATATTTCCCCCAATTGTCGACATATTATCAATTGTTAACAACATTAATGGTACATTTTTCGGCGATCGGAGAAAATCATGTGAAGATTTTTTTGCCTTTGTGAACCCTCCCACTCATCAACTGTATTTAAAAGAAAGATCGTTCTTTTTGTTGGTTGTACTTCTGGGGTGACATTTTAACATGCGCATGCACTGTAGATGTTTTCTAACTGTTTTTGATAAATTCCACTACTAATGTTTAGAAAATCAATCGTTTTGGCTCAAAAATTAGCCCACTAACGTTTCAAAAGTTGAATGATCAAGCATATTGTAGTAGGATGTTCATATTAACCCATATACGGTATTTCTTATTATTGATAACTAGCATATGTATTTATTAAGTAGTAATAGTTCATTTTGTTAAGCAAAAGTTATTTTTTCTAGAAATGTTAAAGTAAAATATGTATATTTAAACGTTGAACTCTGGGTGACCTTTCTGCCTCATATTGGTACTTTTTTAAAGACAGTCAAAAATGCGGAAAAAAGCAAAAATGCGGCAACCGTGGTGCCGTGATTTTACGGAGTTTTGCGTTTTCCCACAGTCGGCGGTCAAGACGTTCCTATCCTGAACGTGATTTTCCTGCATTCAGGAAAGGGAGGTTCAACCTCACCTAAATGCGGCAGTTCCTAAACTCTGCTAAAAGCCTATGTGTACATGGACACATAGGCTTTTATGGAGTTGAGTTTAGGAGCTTTGGCAAAAAAATGCTAAAATCTCCTAAACTTCAGGAAGGAAATAAGTATTTGATCCCCTGCTGATTTTGAATGTTTGCCCACTCACAAAGAAATGATCAGTCTAAAAATCGAATGGTAAATGTATTGTAACACTGAGAGACAGAATAGCAACAAAAAATTCAAAAGAAATGCATGTCTAACAAATGATGCACTGATTTCCATGTTCATGAGGGAAATAAGTATTTGATCCCATTCACAAAACATGACTTAGTACTTGGTGGCAAATCCCTTATTGGCAATCACAGAGGTCAGACGTTTCCTGTAGTTGGCCTCCAGGTTTGAACACATCTCAGGAGGGATTTTGGCCCACTCCTCTTGGCAGATCCCTTCCAAGTCATTAAGGTTTGGTGGCTGACGTTTGGCAACTCAAACTTTCAGTTCCCTCCACAGATTTTCAATTGGGCTAAGGTCTGGAGACTGGCTAGGCCACTCCGGGATCTTAATGTGCTTCTTCATGAGCCACTCCTTTGTTGCCTTGGCATTGTGTTTTGGGTCATTGTCATGCTGGAACACCCATCCACGACCCATTTTCAATGCCCTGGCTGAGGGAAGAAGGTTTTCTCCCAAGATTTGACGGTACATTGCCTTGTCCAATGTCCCTTTGATGCAGTGCAGTTGTCCTGTCCCCTTAACAGAAAAACACCCCCAAAGCAGAATGTTTCCACCACCATGTTTGACAGTTGGGATGGTGTTCTTGGGGTCATAGGCAGCATTCCTCCTCCTCCAAACACGGCGAGTTGAGTTGATGCCAAAGAGCTCGATTTTGGTCTCATCTGACCACAACACTTTCAACCAGTCCTCCTCTGCATGATTCCGATGTTCAGTGGCAAACATCAGATGGGCCTGGGCATGTGCTTTCTTGAGCAGAGGGACCTTGCGGGCACTGCAGGATTTCAATCCTTGGCGGCGTAGTGTGTTACCAATTGTTTTCTTGGTGACTGTGGTCCCAGCTGCCTGGAGATCATTGATAAGATCCTCACGTGTAGTTCTCTGATGATTCCTCACTGTTCTCATGATCATTGACACTCCACGAAGTGAGATCTTGCATGGTGCACCAGACCTAGGGAGACTGACAGTTGTTTTGTGTTTCTTCCATTTGCGAATGATTGCACCACCTGTTGTCACCTTCTCACCAAGCTGCTTGGCGATAGTTTGATAGCCCAGTCCAGCCTTGTGTAGGTTTACAATCTTGTCCCTGACATCCTTGAACAGCTCCTTGGTCTTTGCCATGGTGGAGATTTTGGAATCTGATTGATTGCTCCTGTGGACAGGTGTCTTTTACACAGGTTACAAAATGAAATTAGCAGCACTCCCTTTAAGAGGCTTCTTCTAATCTCAGCTTGTTACCTGTATGAAAGACACCTGGTAGCAAGAAATTCTGCTGAATGATAGGGGATCAGATACTTATTTCCCTCATGAACATGCAAATCTGTGCATAATTTGTTAGACATGCATTTCTTTTGACTTTTTTGTTGCTATTCTGTCTCTCAGTGTTACAATACACCTATCATTCGATTTTTATACTGATCATTTCTTTGTGAGTGGGCAAACTTCCTTCACTGTAGGAGCTGCTCATGTACATGAAGCCTTATTGTACCATATTTAATTTGTATGGTCAAAGATTCTTATAAAAGGAGCCTGAAAACTCTATATTTCTGAGCAAGTTTTGAATTTGCTCCCAGCTGCAGCTGATAGTAAACCCCTTGCTCTCTTGGAAATTCACTGCCTGCTCAATACTTTCCACATCAGCATCAAATACTTTTTCAAACTATTTTCCAACAGTGTATGGTCAGCATCACTGTCATTACTTATTACAAAAAAATTCATATATCATATTTTTGAGGACCAGCAATGCTTTCTTTTAGTGATACTGTCTTACAAAAAATATTTTCATTTATCAGGCAATCCGTAGACAAGAGAAAAAAATGTAACAAATGTACTTTTGTTTCTACTTTGTTCAGTGTCAAAGTTTAGTTACAGTGTTACTGTAGATAAACATATACATTTTAGCCTATCATATCCTATTTAAAATGACAAAATTATGATTCTGATACAAAACATTGCAAAGTTATTTACAAATGCTCAATTTAGACCTAATATCATCTACCGCTTTATTAGTACTGGAATACCAAAACTTAAAGACCAGAACAAATATACACTATATTTGTATACTAGTATTGGGACGCCTGCCTTTATACACACATTAACTTTAATGGCATCCCAGCCTTAGTCTGTAGGGTTCAATATTGAGTTGGCCCACCCTTTGCAGCTATAACAGCTTCATCTCTTCTGGGAAGGCTGTCCACAAGGTTTAGGAGTGTGTCTATGGGAAGGTTTGACCATTCTTCCAGAAGCGCATTTGTGAGGTCAGGCACTGATTTTTTTGGCTAGAGTATGATTAGCTAATAATGTCTACTAATATAAACTGATCTGTGTAAAGATAGATGGATATTATGTCTTGCACCCATTTTTCACATTGTTTTTTAACATTAAATCCAATAACATGTTTGCTAAGATAACATGTTAAAAAATGTTGTGCTATCCCTTTAAATGGATGTTTGCGAACAATTCGTAAACCGAAACTAGGAATGCATTGAAAACCAATTAATCTGTTCCGGAGGTCATAAAAAAAGTCAAAAAAAGTATTTTATCTGTTCAAAACTCTTTATAAAGTGCACTTTAAAGGCATAGTACTGTACAGGTACAGTGGGGCAAAAAAGTATTTAGTCAGCCACCAATTGTGCAAGTTTTCCCACTTAAAAAGATGAGAGAGGCCTGTAATTGGCATCATAGGTAGACCTCAACTATGAGAGACAAAATGAGAAACAAAATCCAGACAATCACATTGGCTGATTTGGAAATAATTTTTTTGCAAATTATGGTGGAAAATTAGTATTTGGTCACCTACAAACAAGCAAGATTTCTGGCTCTCACAGACCTGTACCTTCTTCTTTAAGAGGCTCCTCTGTCCTGCACTCATTACCTGTATCAATGGCACCTGTTTGAACTTGTTATCAGTATAAAAGACACCTGTCCACAACCTCAAACAGTCACACTCCGAACTCCACTATGGTGAAGACCAAAGAGCTGTCGAAGGACACCAGAAACAAAATTGTAGACCTGCACCAGGCTGGGAAGACTGAATCTGCAATAGGCAAGCAGCTTGGTGTGAACAAATCAACTGTGGGAGCAATAATTAGAAAATGGAAGACATACAAGACCACTGATAATCTCCCTCGATCTGGGGCTCCACGCAAGATCTCACCCCGTGGGGTCAAAATGATCACAAGAATGGTGAGCAAAAATCCCAGGACCACACGGGGGGACCTAGTGAATGACCTGCAGAGAGCTGGGACCAACGTAACAAAGGCTACCATCAGTAACACACTACGCCGCCAGGGACTCAGATCCTGCAGTGCCAGACGTGTCCCCCTGCTTAAGCCAGTACATGTCCTGGCCCGTCTGAAGTTTGCTAGAGAGCATTTGGATGATCCAGAAGAGGATTGGGAGAATGTCATATGGTCAGATGAAACCAAAATAGAACTGTTTGGTAGAAACACAACTCGTCGTGTTTGGAGGAGAGAGAATGCTGAGTTGCATCCAAAGAACACCATACCTACTGTAAAGCATGGGGGCGGCAACATCATGCTTTGGGGCTGTTTCTCCGCAAAGGGACCAGGGTGACTGATCCATGTACAGGACAGAATGAATGGGGCCATGTATCGTGAGATTTTGAGTGCAAACCTCCTTCCATCAGCAAGGGCATTGAAGATGAAACGTGGCTGGGTCTTCCAACATGACAATGATCCCAAACATACCGCCCGGGCAACGAGGGAGTGGCTTCGTAAGAAGCATTTCAAGGTCCTGAAGTGGCCTAGCCAATCTTCAGATCTCAACCCCATAGAAAACCTTTGGAGGGAGTTGAAAGTCCGTGTTGCCCAGCGACAGCCCCAAAACATCACTGCTCTAGAGGAGATCTGCATGGAGGAATGGGCCAACATACCAGCAACAGTGTGTGCCAACCTTGTGAAGACTTACAGGAAATGTTTGACCTCTGTCATTGCCAACAAAGGATATATAACAAAGTATTGAGATGAACTTTTCATATTGACCAAATACTTATTTTCCACCATAATTTGCAAATAAATTCTTTCCAAATCAGCCAATGTGATTGTCTGAATTTTTTTTCTCATTTTGTCTCTCATAGTTGAGGTCAACTTATGATGCCAATTACAGGCCTCTCTCATCTTTTTAAGTGGGAGAACTTGCACAATTGGTGGCTGACTAAATACTTTTTTGCCCCACTGTACATGAGTAAAAAAAATTTGTAAATGTATTGAAAACCAATTAATCCATTCTGGAGGTCAGAAAAAGTAAAAAAAAAGTCTTATCTGTTCAAAACTCTTTATAAAATGCACGAGGCCGGTGCTGTAAACCTCCCAGGTGCAATGCATCCTGAGGAAACTTACTTCGTATTGCGTAACAAATTTGTAAACCGAGGCATTATTTTCACTGGATTTTCATTCGTAAACTTACATTAACCGAGCACATTTTTATAAAACCGAGGTACGCCTGTGCCAATCTAGAGAGGGATAGAAAACTTGACACTTCAGCGCTCACAAATGGTGGAGGCCTCATCCTTTGCTGCAGAGTTATGCCAAAGTCAGACAACCCATACTGGAAGGGTAGGCGGTGCAGCCCTCCTCGAATCTGGGATATCCAATGCTTAAATAACAGAAACAGAAAGGGTGCAAACATCTAGTGCATTATCTTTAGTACTTTCTTGGTGAAACAAATAAAAATATATAGCCTATAAGTTTGAAAGTATGTAAGCACACAGACACAAAATGCATTAGTTTGCTATCCAACTTCAATTTGTGAATGAATGAAGGAGCCATCTGATGTGTTTCGGGGAACTGGCCCCCTTCCTCAGACTATGGATGGTTGTTTTTTTAAAGTGACAATCTTTATGAGCACCAGTGAAGTAACATAAACATCCTTATAAAATCTCAAAAACATCAAAACATAAATAAAAAGTGCATCCAATAGGTATTCAATATGGGAAATAATCTACAGGTGCTGTAAATGACAGCCAAAATGAGTTAATCAGCACCAGTCAGCCATTTAGTGAGTGTATTCTTTCATTACAACTGTAAAATCGGTCTGTATATGCAATAAAGCATGTTTGTTATACTCACTGTGGAACCTAAGGGGTTAATCCTCTGCAATATGTAAAAATGCTTTTTGATCCTGACTTCTCTGATCCTCCCCTTCTTGCAGTGCCCCCCTCTTATCTCCTGATAAGACATATCTGTGGAGACCCTGCACATGCTCAGTTTGGTGTGTATTGCTAGAGAGTCTTTTTTTTTTTTCTTGGGAAAGTGCATGTGATCAGCACATGGCCAAACAGTACTATCCAGACAGAGTTTAGGGATTCTGCATCCTTTTAGAGCAGACAAAAACTCCCCTACAAGCTTTAACTAGTGTTCTGCTGGACACTGATAGAAGTCACAAGACTGCTCTAACTGCTGATGAGAAAAGGTATTTATCAGTTTATATTTACTAAAATAATTGCATTGCCGTGTTCTGTGTGCTGTGGGAGACCAGATATAGTGAATGAAAATTGAAAGTGAGCCAAACAATAGTGAGAAGCTGCTGCGAACATCCCTATTAATGATACAGAAAAACAAGACCAAAGAGTCAAGAGAACCCCATGGGACTTTGAAGGCAGAGAGGTATGAAAAATACAATATGTTAAAAGACCAATTGTCAATTTTTATTTATGATAACAACAATAGCCACATAGACGGTAAACTTTGATAAAACAGAGTGTGGTACACCAATTGGATTGACCAACATATACCCAAATGGATTACAGATACACCAATGTAGACACATGTCTTGATTGATGAGTGTTGTATTCTTCCCATAGCTGCCAGCAAGTTTTGGAACAAAGTTCCTTCCTCAGAAGAACAAATTGGTATAGTGGTGCTATAATACAATACTATCACAGCAATAGTATATATAACCAGAATCAAGGTATATGTTACAAATT